>NC_041218.1:28648087-28682773 GCF_002837175.3 Physeter macrocephalus
TTTAAGGAACCTCCATACTGTTCTCCATTGGCTGTATCAATTTACATTCCCACCAACAGTGCAAGAAGGTTCCCTTTTCTCCACACCCTCTCCAGCATTTATTGTTTGTAGATTTTTTGATGATGTCCATTCTGACTGGGGTGAGGTGATACCTCATTGTAGTTGTTTGTTTTTTTTTTTTTTGCAGTACTCGGGCCTCTCATTGTTGTGGCCTCTCCCGTTGCGGAGCACAGGCTTGTTGAGAATCCCTTCATGTGTTTGTTGGCCATCTGTATATTTTCTCTGGAGAAATGTCTATTTAGGTCTTCTGCCCGTTTTTGGATTGGGTTGTTTGTTTTTTTTGATAGTGAGCTGCATGAGCTGCTTGTAAATTTTGGAGATTAATCCTTTGTCAGTTGCTTCATTTGCAAATATTTTCTCCCATTCTGAGGGTTGTCTTTTCATCTTGTTTATGGTATCCTTTGCTGTGCAAAAGCTTTTAAGTTTCATTAGGTCCCATTTGTTTATTTTTGTTTTTATTTCCATTTCTCTAGGAGGTGGGTCAAAAAGGATCTTGCTGTGATTTATGTCATAGAGTGTTCTGCCTATGTTTTCCTCTAAGAGTTTGATAGTGTCTGGCCTTACATGTAGGTCTTTAACCCATTTTGAGTTTATTCTTGTGTGTGGTGTTAGGGAGTGTTCTAATTTCATACTTTTACATGTAGCTGTCCAGTTTTCCCAGCACCACTTATTGAAGAGGCTGTCTTTTCTCCACTGTATATCCTTG
The DNA here is from genome assembly GCF_002837175.3 of Physeter macrocephalus. Taxonomy (NCBI): domain Eukaryota; kingdom Metazoa; phylum Chordata; class Mammalia; order Artiodactyla; family Physeteridae; genus Physeter; species Physeter macrocephalus. The sequence goes on from NC_041218.1 coordinate 28,648,854, forward strand.
CACCACTTACTGAAGAGGCTGTCTTTTCTCCACTGTATATTCCTGCCTCCTTTATCAAAGATAAGGTGGCCATATGTGCATGGGTTTATGTATGGGCTTTCTATCCTCTTCCATTGAGCTATATTTCTGTTTTTATGCCAGTACCATACTGTCTTGATTACTATAGCTTTGTAGTATAGTCTGAAGTCAGAGAGCCTGATTCCTCCAGCTCCATTTTTCTTTCTCAAGAGTGCTTTGGCTATCCGGGGTCTTTTGTGTTTCCATACAAATTGTGAAAATTTTTGTTCTAGTTCTGTGAACAATACCATTGGTAGTTTGATAGGGATTGCATTGAATCTGTAGATTGCTTTGGGTAGTACAGTCATTTTCACAATGTTGATTCTTCCAATCCAAGAACATGGTATATTTCTCCACCTATTTGTATCATCTTTAATTTCTTTCATCAGTGTCTTATAATTTTATGCATTCAGGTCTTTTGTCTCCTTAGGTAGGTTTATTCCTAGATATTTTATTCTTTTTGTTGCAATGGTAAATGGGAGTGTTTTCTTAATTTCACTCTCAGATTTTTCATCATTAGTGTATAAGAATGCCAGAGATTTCTGTGCATTAATTTTGTATCCTGCTACTTTACCAAATTCATTGATTAGCTCTAGTAGTTTCCTGGTAGCCTCCTTAGGATTCTCTATGTATAGTATCATGTCATCTGCAAACAGTGACAGCTTTACTTCTTCTTTTCCTATTTGGATTCCTTTTATTTCTTTTTCTTCTCTGATTGCTGTGGCTAGAACTTCCAAAACTATGTTGAATAAGAGTGGTGAGAGTGGGCAACCTTGTCTTGTTCCTGATCTTAGTGGAAATGCTTTCAGTTTTTCACCATTGAGAACAATGCTGGCTGTAGTGTCAAAAGCTTTCTCTGCATCTATTGAGATGATCATATGGTTTTTCTCCGTCAGTTTGTTAGTATGGTGTATCACATTGATTGATTTGCGTATATTGAAGAATCCTTGCATTCCTGGGAGAAACCCCACTTGATCATGGTGTATGATTGTTTTAATGTGCTGTTGGATTCTGTTTGCTAGTATTTTGTTGAGGATTTTGGCATTTATGTTCTTCAGTGATATTGGCCTGTAATTGTCTTTCTTTGTGACATCTTTGTCTGGTTTTGGTATCAGGGTGATGGTGGCCTCATAGAATGAGTTTGGGAGTGTTCCTCCCTCTGCTATAGTTTGGAAGAGTTTGAGAAGGATAGGTGTTAGCTCTTCTCTAAATGTTTGATAGAATTCGCCTGTGAAGCCATCTGGTCCAGGGCTTTTGTTTTTGGCATCACTCTTAATGGCAACCTAATCATTTTAACTGCTTGATTCTTAGATGGTTTTTGAGTTTTTGCTCTTAAACGACATTCATGAACATCTTTTTTCTTCATTCTCCCCTCAATTTTAAATGTGTTTTTTACGCCAAGAATCTGCTTTTATACAGTGAAAAAGCAGCTAGATGGTGATATTCATGCCTGATTCCAGAACTCATGCTTATAGTGAAAAAACTCAGATTTGTTGAAGTTTAATGTGTTCTTATTCGGTATAGTTATCTTTTCTGATGTCTTTTGTTTATGTTCAAAAAATTTTTATGTAAAATTTTTGTCTGGCTAGAATGAAAGCTAAAGGGCAGGAGCTATCATATTTTTCCTACATAGCGTTTGTAACATTTCCTTTATGCAGAAATGTTTACTTTTGTTGAATATAATTTTTTTCTTATATAGAGACTAAAACTCTTATGAGCAGTTCCTTTCTAGAAATGTTTTATTAATTGTGACTTCTTCTGTATATATTCTGTTGAATTCTAGTGCAATAGTCCGTAGTACCTCAAGGCCCAACATTCAAATGCTTACCTTGGTTCCAGTCTTGAATTGTCTTTTATTCTAATAATATCTTTCAGTATACACGTGTACATCCACCCACCCCTCTGCTTTCTGTCTTCACAGAAACCATACCTTTTCATTCCAAATGTGGTGAGGCATCATTTTTAATGAGGTTGCAGATGACAGTATTATCCCTTATGCAGAACCTTCACTGTCAGCAAGACTTACACTTGCTTGTGGTGTTGATGGTTTGTGTATCCCTATTCACTTTCACTTATGTCTGACCTAGTAGCCCAGCAGCATGCTAAGTGAGACACGTTGAAGAACCAGCCTGTGGTCACAGGCAGAGGTTATTCCAGATGCCCTCTCGGCTCCTCGGCAGCTATTTGGTGCACTCCTTGCTAGTGAACTTGTACAGAGAGCATCTGTTGTGTCCACAGTGTATAGCTCCTGAGGTCATTGCTGTTAACCCTGTAATAGGAGCTTGGGTGTGTGCCTTTCAGCAGAGGAAAATAACATAGGGAAGACAGAAAGAGCAACTAAACACCTATCACTGGGACCGTAGAAGAGAAATTAGAGGCTAGAGCAAAGATGGGGCAAAGGGTTTCAAGGGGCCCTCAGGAGGAGATAGTGAACAGGTGAGAACAGTAGCGGTAGATATTTCTGATAGACTCTAAATGCATTCGCATTACATCCACAATCGCAGACGATAGGTCATCAAGGGTGTTGGGAGAACCAAATAGAAGTTTGCCAAACCCTTCAGCTAGCTGATGTGTCTGAGAGAAAGAAAATATATAATTAATTTAGGCAGTTTTGGGTGATGCTTTCTAGGCAAGAGCCTAGGATTTATGTCGACTTTTAGTAACCCCATGTTTATTTGTATGTTTTTATTCAGAAAATTTAGAAATACAGGGAATAAAGAAGGCAACTCAAATCTTCCATAATCCCACCACTCAAAGGCACTATTACTAAAATTTTGGGATATCTATTTCGTATTTTTTTTTTTTTACAAATTTCGAATCACTAAGTATTTATGTATCAATAGTTTTGAATCTGCTCTTTTCCCATAACATTATGCAATGAGATTTTCTTTGTTATTTTATCAAAAATATTTTTTCAGTGGCATTGTATTTCTATGCATTTTCCAGCATTTATTAAACATTCACCTACTGTTGGACATTTAAGTTGTTACCTTTTTCATAATATAAATAACGCTGTTCTAAATATCCATGTAGCATACATCTTTGTGTGTGTATCTAATTATTTCCCTAATTCCATGACGAGGAGGTGGAGACCGTTTCTATATACTGCCATGTTATCCTACAGGAAGGTGGTCTTATGTTACACTCCACTAGCAGTGAATAAGAAATCCCATCATTTCAGCACACCTTAGCTAATATCCCATATTTTTTTCAAAAGGGGTCAAAGAGTATGTTTGTTTTGTTTTACAAAAAAGAATTATTTTCATAAGACAGAAACTAAAAATTCAAGCTAAGCTTTCAGTTTTAAAAATTGAGAGAAAGTCTGAAGACTTTAAGCCCCTAAACAAACTATTAGCTATAGTCCTTTTTTTAAAATCACTCAGAATTGTTTATAAATTAAGTTAGTTTGAATAGCCCCTGCAGTGTTAAACCTTCACGTTAGAAAAAGGGATTGTGATAAAATATTGAAAAGTCTTACTTTAATTTAAAAATTAGCTCTGTATTTGTCATATTTTAAACTTCTAACAATGTTTTCCACTTTGGTAGGAGGTATGTGGTATAATTTTAAATAGCTCTCCATGACACACTCATACCTGATGAATTTTTAATTTCTTCTCTTTCCTCCTTGATTCTTAAATTACCTCTGTATATTCAGTAAGAACAAAAGTTCTCTTCTCCAATGATTGACTACTTGAATCATTTCAATTCAGGTTACTAAGAGCAGTGCAAAGTTAAACAAAAGCCGTGGTTGAAACTGTGTTAAATCATACAGTGTTGTCTTCATTATTATCTAAATTTCATAGTTAGGAAAATTTGCAGTAAGAAGCTTGCTTAAGTCAGGCAAGTCTCCGAATTGTGGAGCTGGCAGGGACCTCAGAAATCGTCACATCCCGTCCTTTCATTTGATAGTTGAGGAAATGGAAACTGAGATTGGTGCAGGCACATCTCGGGAACACTCAGCTGGACAGCGACCCTTTGCCGTGGGTTCTGGACTCTGCAGCCAGCTCCCTGCCAGGCCACCCTCCTCAGCCCCGGTCATCTGAGAGCTGAAACATTTGGTACTATAGCCTCAATTCGTAGCCTTTGTCTCTCCTAAGAAATATGTGTTAAGAATAAAATTCCTACTGCTTCTTTGATTATCCCTTCTAACTCCAACTTCACTCAGATTGTGGGAAGAACTGACAATTGACAATCCACATAAATCAATTCCCTTTCAAAAGCTTTAGAACAGGCTCAGTCATTTTGTAACACAGAAGCTGCATGCTGTCACAGATTCCAAATGAACTTAACTTTGCCTTTAGCAGGCTCGTCGCAAGAATAAATACCTATGGAAGAAATATGATTACGTGGAACCACACCATTATTCATGTCAAGTATTCTTTTACTTGTTTTTCTTACCAGATATCTGTATGCCCTTGGACAGAAGGTTTGGAAAAGATGGAAAAAACGTTACTTTGTTCTTGTTCAGGTAAGTAGATTTTTTTCCTGTTACATAATCACTCTAAGCCCTTCTCAAAGTTTTTGTGGGTTGTATCTATCAATATTCACTGTATCAGAAATTAAAACTGAGAAATTTAAATAATATTTTAATTCATTTAAAAATAAAAGTGGTAAGTCCATTATATGCCAACGCAAATAACCTTTTTATTTAAAATAACTATTTTTCAGGCCAAACATTTTAGTGATATGAGTGGCATTTTTTTATGCTTTTGTACCCCTCTTTAATATTCTGGCTTAATAAAATAGAATGCAGCTGTATTTTCACATCAGCTTCTGCCTTCAATCTGTTGCAATCTCAGGTGAAATTTAGCCTCTGGAAAACTTCACTATACGCTCTTGAGAGAGTAAGTGTGAAACAGGCAAAGATGTTTGAATATTGTTAGAAAAATGGTTTTGACTTCATAAGTCCCTGAAAGGATCTTGAAGAGCTCCAGAATCCCAAGAGCATACCTTGAGAGTCACTGCATTGTTCTGATAGTTCATAGATAAAACTTAATACATAGAAACATGCATTTTTATAAAAGTGTACCATATATATCACTTATTCACATGTACAGGTCTTTAAATTACCTTGACTGGTAGATTTGTTTGTGATAGGATTCTGAATGTAGACAGGTTATTGTAATGTACACTTCAGTTGACTCTTTTTTGTTTTGGTTTGGTTTTTGAATCATGGATGACCTTTGCTCATGGCATATACTCATTTAGTTAAAGTTACATTAAAGAATAACTGAGTAATAGTCATTCCATTTCATGATAAATCCAAGCTGTTTTGTTCCCAGTGAACATATATGAAAAGAGAAGCTCTCTTGGGATCCTTAACACAAAACAGTCTGTAAAATCTCATCGATTCCTATTCACACATTAAGTAGTTTAAGTAGCCCAGATCAGATTAACATGGTGAAATTCCAAGGAAGGAAAATTATTGGCTGTCTTCCAGAAATAAAGCCATCTATCAACTGCTGGATAAAATTATTTCATTGATGTGCTATAATAGCATGGTAACTTCATGAAAAGTATAACCTTTTCATTAAAAGTGCTTTTTTTCCCCTGGGGAAAGTGTGACTTTTTCTTATGTAAATAGAACCAATATTTGGTCAACGAGTTTAATAAAAGATGCACACACATGTGCGCACACACACTGACAATCTTTTGATATAAACCCCAAGCATTTGCTTTGAGAAAGGGATCCCTGTTGGGAGTTCTCAGTGATCTTCCTCCAAAAACCACACCTATAAGCCATCTTCTTTGGTTTCCAGGTTTAATTTCTTGACATTGGCATAAGAATTGAAATGCATTTACCAGGCAGTTTGAGTGCAGATCTTTCTCCAGTTATAGATGTCTCACCCACATCTAATTTGACAAGTTTGTGTTAGTGACTTGTCTTTGTCAAATCTTTCCAAGCATTCAACTGATTTTTTGTAGGAAGTGCAGCTTCTTTTTCATAGTCATATGTCATTCATTTACATAGAATCTCATAAGTTCCCATCCCATAAATTCAGTAGCTGATGTTATTGGCCTAAGCAAAGCCTACTGATTCTTAGCAAGCATAGAGTTTAACTGGTGGAAATATGTATGAGAGCACCTGAGAATGTCACCCAGTAACCACAGATGTTCAACATGTCATACCTTTTAGTCGATATGGTTTTTTTTAGAGCAGTTTTAGGTTCACAACAAAATTTAAGGGAAGGTACAGAGATTTCCTATATATCCTCTGTCCCCAGACATAGCCTCCTCCTCTGTCAACATCACTCACCAGAATGGTACATTTGTTACCGAGGATGAACCTACGTTGACACATCATCTTCATCAAAAGTCCATAGTTTTTATTAGGGTTCACATTTGGTGTTGTACCTCTGTGTATTTGGACAGACATATTATTCATTATTGTAACATCATACAAAGCATTTTCACTGCCTTGAAAATCCTCTGTGTTCTGCCTATTCATCTTCCCCCCAACCTTTGGCAACCCTTGATCTTTTTACCATAGTTTTGCCATTTCCAGAAAGTGATAGAGTTGGAATCATGCAGTATGTAGCCTTTTCAGATTAGCTTCTTTCACTTACGAATTTGCATTTAAGATTTTTCCATGTTTTTTCGTAGCTTGAAAGCTCATTTCTTTTTAGCACTAAATAATATTCTATTGTCTGGATGAATCACAGATCATTCATCTGCTGAAGGACATCTTGGTTGCTTCCAAATTTTGGCAATTATGAATTGGGCTGCTTTACACGTTTGTGTGCGGGTTTTTGTGTAGACATAACTTTCCAGCTCCTTTGGGTAAATGCCAAGGAGTGTGATTGCTGGATCATATTCATTATTTTTTAAAGAATGAATCAGAGAGTGTTTGTTGTGTAGAGATCCAGTGAAGTGACAGTAGGCTAAAAGAGTTTATTATATACTGATTGTTTTCATATGAAAACTAGGCCTTAGTAGATCAGTTTTGAGAGGTCAAATGGACACCTCATGCTTCTGGCCAGGTAAAGTTCAAGGTAATCCTTTGCTCCTTACCTTATTTTCTGGCATATGATCACAAGAATCAAGTTATAAAACAACCACGTATACTTTATCACCCCATAAGAGAGTTTAGAAATGAAAGAAGGAAGTTGAATACTTTTGAGTTCATTAATTGGTATGTCTTTCAGGAACATTAACCATGTCTTTGGAGAGCTAGAAAGTTCTCCACGTAACAAAAATATGTTTAACATTTTAAAGGCAAAATTCAGTTTAAACCAAAGGAGGTAAACCTCTATACCCTATAATTAAAATTTAGGGGAAACACCACCAAACTATCATGAATCCAGATTTATTCTACCTGAGGTACCATCTTAAAATTTGAAGTCATATTGAAGCATTGTATCTTTACACAAATATATGTATGTACGTGTACGCACACAAAGAATCCCATGCCCAAGTGTTTTGAGAGTCCCATGCCAGTAGTCTGGCAACTTTTTGAAGTTTTAAATACAATTGAATCTTCCTTTCAATTCCAAATGTAATGGGAAGACAAATTGAATGTACCCACTTCAAAATCAAGATGGGTATGTATGGAGATTGAGCAAGAAGGACTCACTGGGAAGAACCAGGTAGTTTTATCAGTATTTTTAAAGATAGCTCTCATTCTATTGGCAAATAGTTCGTAGATCTATACCTGCAGGCTGCACTATTAAAAGGTGAAGGAGTCATTTTCGGAGAGGACAGTATACCCCTGCTGTGTCTGCTGCCGCCATCGTCAGAATGGTGCTCTGGTGATAATGTGAATCTCATCACCACTTGTGAGTGTGTATTATATGAGTGATATAGCTGGAGATCTAGCCATCAGCCCAAGAATTTGTACTCATAAAAATTGATTGAGGGTCGGGTTTGGTCAGCTGCAAAGTCATTGTTCAAAGTGAACACTTGCCGAGCTGTTGAGGTGAAGAGACTTTTCAGAGACTCTTATATAAACATTTAAATCAGAGTTGAAAATGGGAAAATGAATTTCTTACCAATGTGGGGTGTTTATTTAGCTTCTAAGTAAGATAGTTTTGGACCCCATTTAGATTCTGAAGCCAGTATAGTTACAGTATTAAATAGATCTTTCATGTATTTAAGAGGCTGCAGTTGTTTTGCATGAAGGTAAATTTTGGTTCAAGCCAAACTTGAAAGAACAGTGATTTTGAGGAATATGTTTGAACTCTTACCAAAACTTACATGTGTTTGTATTAAACTTATATGTGTTTGTTATGCTTATTCAGTGTTTTAGTATTACATTTGGAGGATATCATTGGCATACTTACGTACGCCAATGTACTTATGACACTAATATGTTTTAGTTCATTATAATAAACCATTCAGTAGCTTTAAAATTCTATACTTGTATTTATGATTTAACCAAACTGAATTATTTCATAATTCTGTATTCAGCTAATGCCTATTCAAAAAACTGTATGCCCCCAGATATTGCATATTCTGTGGTAATATAAAAATTCCTGAAGCACTCACCTATTAATACAATTATTGCTATATTTAATCTAATATTTATTATGCAAATGTGGCAGGCATTTATGGGAAGCACTTTTACTACATTATCTCTTTTACTCTTCAGTATAAGGTTTATTTGATGGTAGGTATTATCCCCACTGTACAGATTAAATTGATGTAAAATTTAATTAGAATAATTTGCCCAGAATAGAGCTTTAATAATTTACCCAGATTTATACAGTTAGTGAGTGGTAGAGTCAAGTGATTAATCCAGTTCTGTCAGTCTCTAGAGGCTAAGCTCTTATTGCCTCTGTCACAGTGCCATGATCAAATTAATGCACACAACTACAATTGATCTGAAGACAAACAGATAAATGAATAATCACTGTGGCCCATTCATTTCACGAAGTACAAAACAGTGTTACTACGTTAAAGAAATGGCCAGTGACTGATAGCATAAAGAGTCCCATGGTCATGAAGGCCACTTACCGTATGACATTACTGGAAACTGAAGAAGATAGACATCTATGTTGTTTTGGCCCTGTATCAAAGTGTTCACTGCTTGTTGTCGATGTGTCAGAATCATGACTTGAAGTTGCTGCAAACAACAGCAGGCTATCAAGACATAATGTTAATTACGTATCAGCGGAGTTGGCACAGGATATAAACAGTCAGCCATGCCCCTGAGTGATCATTACATGCTCCAAACATACGAGAACCACTCTGTTAGTGACATGCCCTCAAAGTCTGCTCTAAACTTAAAGAAGTGGCTGCCCCAGCCTGTTGATATCTGAAATATTCAGCATACCTGAAGAAGCACGGCAGCAGGCTACTGTCACAGTTCTGAGGATGCCACTACTGCAGGAAATTATATGATCTAGGTTTAGTCTTAGGACATAAGCTGATGTTTCCTTAGAGTCATGCAAAGTGAATAAATATGCTGCTGTCAAATCAAGAAAGTCATAGGGTAGTGGCTCTCTGGCTTTATGTTTTAAACTGATTTAAAATTTACAAACCCAAGACATACTCAGTATAGGATAAAATCAAACCATGCACAAGTATTTATGGCAGCAAATGAAAGGCCCTCTTCAGCACCCCTACCAGCATGGCCATCTTATTCCAGTCTTCCCCCCAAATAGCCAAATAACCATTGCTAGTAGTTTGACCTTTTAAACTTGTTTCAGTCTAATCCAGCCCTAATGGAATCATTCCATGTATTGATACATTTGTTTTGTGAATTGTTTTGATCCTCTTATTTTTTTTTACTGGAGTATAATTGCTTTACAATATTGTGTTAGTTTCTGCTGTACAACGAAGTGAATCAGTTATGTGTAAACATATATCCCCTCCCTCCCACCCCACGCCCTATACCACCCATCTAGGTCATCACAGAGCACTGAGCTGAGCTTCCTGTGCTATACTGCAAGTTCCCACTAGCTGTCTGTTTTACACAAAGTAGTGTATTTATGTCAAACTTAATCTCCCAATTCATCCCACCCTCCCTTCCACCCCCTGTGTCCACACATCCGTTCTCTACGTCTGTGTCTTCTCTATTGCTGCCCTGCAAATAGGTTCATCTGTACCATTTTTCTAGATTCCACATATATGTGTTAATATACGATATTTGTTTTTCTCTTTCTGACTTACTTCACTCTGTATGACAGACTCTGTGTCCATCCACATCTCTACAAATGACCCAATTTCATTCTTTTTTATGGCTGAGTAATATTCCATTGTATATATGTACCACATCTTCTTTTAAAATATATCATAAAGTTACCATGTCAGTATTTAAAAATCTGTTTTATTCTTTTTAATGGACAATTGGATCCCATAGTGTAGATTAAGATAATTTATGTAACAATTCCCCTTTTTGAGACATTTAAGTTCCTTTTTTTTAATCAACAAATAATGCTGGAATCAATATAGATGCATAATCTTTAGGTGTATGTGGGAGTATTCCTATAGAAATGAAATTGCTGGGCCAAAGGCATAGATACCTATAATGTGAAGTAAGATTTATAAAGCTCTAGCTGACTCATGAATGCTTAAATACTCACCGAAACTTTTTTTTTTAATTTGTCTTTTTTTTTATAGTTAATGGTCATTATGTGTCAAGTTGCATGTATTATCTTTCAAAATGCACATATCAAAGAAACTTGAAAATTCATTTGGTTGTGGAGCTTATTTGGAACAAAATCTCAGAGGAAAATAATTTTTTTAAGTTTCATTTTTAAGATAACTTTTGCTTTGTGATAATTGAGTTTTCCATAGCCAAAAAAAAGAACCAAAAACAAGAAAATGGCCATATTAATTTATACAATTTACCTTTGGGCATTAATGAACTAATGCATTTACTCTTCAAAATGGTTCTAAAATATCATTTACCTATGTCTCAAGAGCTAAAACTATAAAAGAAAGTAGAGTGCGAGTAGGGCTGAATTTGGTAAGGAGTATCTCATACAGATCAGGATATGATCGCAATGCAAAAATTCCTCTTTTGCATATACCCTGTGTTCCCTTAAAATTTGTGTTGCTATTTTCATGTTTAGATTGCAAAGAAATGTCTATTTCTTTTCTCGCTCATACCTATATGAAAGAGCAAAGGCCTTATGAATGAGGAATATACAATATTGTGACAATATCCTTTATCTGAATTAAATTTTAATGGGCTTATTTTTTTTTGTTTTATAAGACAACTTTAAAATGCTGTATGTGTATATCTTTATGTGTGTGTGTACATTCATATGCATATATATCTTTACACATACATGTGTAGTGTTCCTGCCACGTAATTAAGACTTGGTAAATGTAAGATAAATTAATATCTCACCTTTAATTTGGGTTCCTTCTCACACCTCTGTATGGAACATAAAATTGACTTATATTTGAGCATACTTGAACCAAAACGTTGGTGTCGTCTTTAATGACTCTTTTTTCATTGCCCCCATGTCAATCAGAAAATACTGTTTTACCTACACCCAGAACAGTATCCAGCTTACATTCAATTCTTTCCATCTTCTCTGCTACCGTTCTAGTTGAAACCACTATTATCTTCACATGGATTTTCGCAATAGAATCCCAGCTGTTCTCTCTGCTTCTACCATCTTCTTTACAGTCCATTCTTCACATTGCCAGAATAATCTGTTTGAAGCATAACTCAGATTTTGCCAATTTTCTGTCTAAATCCCTCCATGACTTCCCATTACACTTAGAATAACCTCTGACTCTAACCTAGAGAAGGTCCTATATATTGTACATATTGTGACCTCTAGCTTCCTCTTTGATGAGTCCCTGCCTGTCGCCGAGCAGCACCTTGACTTGTAATGCCCTGCACCCAGGTTAATCGCAGTGCCAAGAACTGGAGTTTAGCACCTCCAAGTCACCGGCCCCCTCTCTCAAATATATGATAGTATGAGTTTATTTCTAAAGTGTGATTTCTATGCAAATATGCCTTTGAATTAAGTCTCCCTACCTTTCTTCCACTCAGTTGTTGCTTGGCTACCCCTAAATGCATCTAAAGAAATTCTGAACATTTATTCTACTGCTTATATTTTCCCTGTGACTGGCTTATTCTACCTACCCACTTAGGTATCAGGTCAAATGTCACCTTAAATAGGTCTTTTTTACCCACCCAATCTACAGTGACTCCCTGTCACATTACCCTGTTTTATATTTTTCAGAGCATTTTTCTCTAATCAAAGTTGTCGTCCTTATGTATCTATTTTTTAATTATCTCTTTACCCCTTCTAGAATATATGCTCCATGAAAATAAGGACCTTGTCTTTCTTATAATCTACTGTGAGTAGAAACTGCCGAAATATTTGTTCAATAAATGAGTATATGTGAATCAGTCTGAGCATTGTTTTAAAAAGACTGCCTTTCCTCTTTCTAATTTATGCACTGATTGCTAAATCTTTTTTATGCCATTTGGTCAAGACAGTAAATATATATTTCCTTCAAATCCATCCTGATCTTGAAGATATATTCATTTTCCTTGATTAAATTAAGCTCGGGGATTTTTTTTTTTTTTTTTTTAATAACTCTAGCAGCACCTTTGGCCTCTGACAAGAACATTTCCAGCTAAGGATTTTTAAGCCTTAATCTTTACTGAAATTAGACGGTGGCAGTTGCTAAGCTGCCAGCTGTTAACATGATCCCTGCGGTAGGAATACAACACACAAACCTGAATGCTGTGGTGTCTAAGAACTCACCGTTAGCAGTTACACGTGTGGACACAGACAGGTGTTAAACAGGTTGGCAGTTGACAATAAAATGGGAGGTTTCCCAGACAGATGCAGGTACCTCGTGGGACCTCAGCAACTCAGGTGCCCTATCAGAGGTAATGATGCCAAAACCTAATTTAATGCTGTCCTCAGATTAGAGTCTGTTTATATCCCCCAGTTCTCAACAAATCCATTCTTTATGGAGTTATTAAGAGTGGATTGGGTTAAGGATATTGAATGTTTATCATTGCTCTGTCTTTCCACTGAATGGATTTTCAATTGCAATTATAGTGTATAAGCTTGTAAGTAAGCTTCTACATGAAAACAAATGCTAGATCAGAATAGGTCAGACCACCTGTTTCTATGTAACTCCCTGGTATGTGAAGATGGGGCAGAGTGGAGGCTGCAAGGCTGCCTTCAGCTGGAAGCATGGGGAGCATGGTAAACCCCTGGCCCCTGTAGCTTATCCTTCAGCAGCATACATTAACTCTTAGTGCCAACTGATACTGACAGTTCTTTTCGTTCAGAGTGCAACTCCTCCAGTTTACCCTCACTCTGGATACTGGCTAGCAAACCAGTAGCTACAAGGTGTTGACACTATTCTGAAGGATTCACTCGAACTTATACTACAAGTTCATTGTAGGGTTGGCCTCTGGAATGTGATTTAGCATGACCTTGCAAAAGAGATGGGCAAAAGTAAAGGCGCTTGGGGACATTAGAGGAATCAAAAGCATAAAACACAGCATCATTTTATGGAAGCGGAACCAGGAGCCAATGAGTCAAAAGGATAGTGTTCGTAGTTAGTTGCTTCCCGAGCCAGAGTATTCGAAAGCCAAACTGCACTTTTTTCAGTTGTCTCCTGGGTCCAATTTCCTAATTGTCAAGTGACAGCTTCGTTGGTCGTTGGTATTTTGTTACTCTTCCATCTGTACTCTTCATTAAAACTCTGGGCCCAATTATCTGTGATAGACTCCAGGACTGTTAGGTGACTTTTGAGATATTAGAGTAAACAAAATATTAAAAGAAGTACAAAATAATACATATTTAATACCATTTAAATTACCATGACTTTCAAAAGTAGGCGATCTCTCTAAAGCTGGAGGTTTTTTGGCTTTGGGTTTTTTTCTTGGTATCTCTAAAGATTTTGAAATTGGTACTTAAACATATCCATCATGTTAAGAGATAATTGTATTATTTAAAGGTAGCTAGAAATACAGTACTTAAAGCATAAAACAGCAACTGAACCTGTACTTCAGGTTATATAAAGAAAAAAGCAACATTGATGTAAGCGTTTTGCACTGAGTGTAAAAAACAAGTAGCCTTTGACGGGTAGTTTTTAAGGCTAGATCTTAAATAGCAAGCACATTTTTAGCACTTTAGGTGCGTTATGCATATTAAGTCTGGATTGTTTAATGTGTGACAACACGAACGTGATTTATATAAAGAGCTTTAGAGATTAATCTTTATTGTTGTTTTAAGAGAATAATTTTTAAAATATACATTGAAATATGTATTCAAGATCATGTCCATTAGAAATAGAGGGACTAATATCTAAAACTACATTTAAAAGCATCTCCAATTTCTCTTCTCCCTCAGTTTCTTGTTCATTTACGTATTCATTCAACAGGTATCTTCAGTAACATAGTCACTGTCTTCTTAATGGAAAGAAACAACGCATGAGACTGGGGAGAAATAGAAAGATAAAGGGGGAGAGAACCAAGTGAGGCTGGAAAGCAGAAAGCTGAGGCGTGAAAGTCAACAGTCCTTAGTCATTCCCAGCATGGAAGCATAGAGCCCCCAAATCAGGTCAATCCCCAAGTCAGTCAGGTGCCTTCACACCTGTTACAGAACAAACTGCATCTCTAACCCACAGTGAAATGACTCTAGGAAGACACAAAAGCATAGAGAGAGAGTTGATGGTTCCCTGAAAGTTGGATTTGATTTATTGGGAGACCACTGCATAACAGGCAAGCATTGTGCTAGGTGCTCTATGTCAGTTATCTCCAGTTCTCTCAAAGCCCTGTATAACATGAGCCACTGTTGTCTCTGTTTTGCAGAAAATCAAACTGAACTATACAGGACTTAAAGTAATTTGCCCAGAGTCTTGTCAAAGATAAGTTGGAAAGAATAAGGTTAAGCAATTGAGGGGGATATGAAACTGGGACTTGGATTTGAAATGGCAGACTCATTTGTTAAACCTGGCTTATCCCCCTTCACTTCCGACTGAAATGCTTCCAATATTGAAATATGATTGTCTTCAGAGAGCCCTTTTCTGGCCACGTTATCAAAAATAGACTCCCTTCAATGGCGTACTCTTTACTCTGCTTTATTTTTCTTCAAAGCAATTCACCACCCAAAATTGGTGTAGGTATCTCCTTGTTTATTTGTAATTCAGTCTTCTCCACCTCACTATGTGAGATTGATTTTATTTTTCTAATTTTTTTTTTTTCTGATTCTGGTGCTGGGGACATTGTTGTATCCTCAAGGCCTAGAAAAATACACTAGATATTCAATAAGTATTTGTTGAATGAATGAATAACAGGGGAAAAACGACCCATAAGAACATGGAAGAAGATAATAAAAATTGTAGATGTACATGAAACTAGAGTCAGTTACTTACCATTCTGACTAGTAAGCAATGAAAGACTAATTCTCACATTTCTAAAAGGTATCAAGGAAGGACCAGATGTGTGTCTTCCTAAAAAAAGACCAGTTAGGCAGGAGAACTCACATCACTCTTCAAACTGTTTTCCTAGTATGTCCCTTAAATTAATTTTTTTTACAACTATAGATCACTGTAAACTTCTTATCATAAATTTAAATAGTTGCAACGGATGCAGATTCTAAAATAAAACCATTAAATTAATCGTAAACATGCTCAATAGAATTTACATACTGTTGTGATTTTATGTGCCCCTGTAACCATTGCAAATTGTATATTATTAGCTTTTTCTCCTTGACTTCTTATTTCCATGGCTGTTCCCCAACAGAATTTTATTCTTAGGAAGTAAGTATTATGCATCAAAATGTTTTGATCACTCTATCACACTTCTCTGCAATTAAAAATCTATGAAATTGGAACTTAAAAAAAACTCCTATGTTGAAGACCTAACCCCCGGCACCTCAGAATGTGACCTTATTTGAAAATAGTGTTGTTCTGTGTAATTAAGATGAGGTCATGCCAGAGAAGGGTGTGCCCCTAATCCAGTATGACTGGCGTCCTTATTAAAAAGAGGGAGTTTGGGAGCAGATATGCACACAAGGAGAATGCCAGGTGAAGATGAAGGCAAAGACAGAGATGATGCTTCCACAAGCCAAGGAATGCCAAAAATTGCCAGCAACCCATGAGAAGTGTGAAGAGAGACAAGGAGCAGATTACCCTCACAGCCCTCAGAAGGAACCTACCCTGCCAACACTTTAATGTTAAACTTCTAGCCTCCAGCACTGCAGGACAATAAATTTCTGTTGTTTAAGCCAAATAAAATAAAGATAAGATCCAGAGAACAGAGATAGTAGACATGAAGAATAACACAGGAAGGCCAAAAAACCCCTTTCCCTAAAAAATCTTTGTCATTAGCACTTTTTATCCTAAACACCCAGATTTATTTCCCCTTGTCCCTCTGTTTGAACAAACCAAGTCAGCCAAACTACCTCACCTGAAGAAAAATAAAACAGTCAAAAGGAAGAACCAATAAAAACTCCTGTAACCAAAAGGCTTTAAGTATTAAAAATTTATTTTACATTGAAGTATAATTGCAATTATAAGTAGCACACAGCTTATAAAAACTTATGTGACAGATTTTGAAGAACAATTATTAAAGTTAAATTTGATTGGAAATGCCTATCTTAATGAGCTGGACATGGCTGTCTTCCCAATTTATCTATGAATGGCTATTTATAATGAGAAAGGGTTTCATGTTAATTCCTTTTTTGTTTATATAACTTTTGCAAGATGCAGGCATGGGGAAGCCATACACAAAACACCATACACAAAAATAAACTCAAAATGGATTAAAGACCTAAATGTAAGGCCAGACACCATAAAACTCTTAGAGGAAAACCTAAAAAGAACACTCTAAATCACAGCCAGATCCTTTTTGACCACCTCCTAGAGTAATAGAAATAAAAACAAAAATAAATGAGACCTAATGAAACTTAAAAGCTTTTGCACAGCAAAGGAAACCATAAACAAGATGAGAAGACAACCCTCAAAATGGGGGAAAATATTTGCAAACGAAGCAACTGGCAAAGGATTAATCTCCAAAATATACAAGCAGCTCATGCAGCTCAATATGAAAAAAACAAACAACCCAATCCAAAAATGGACAGAAGACCTAAATAGACATTTCTCCAAAGAGGATCTACAGATGGCCAACAAACACACGAAAGGATGCTCAACATCACTAATCATTAGAGAAATGCAAATCAAAACTACAAATGAGGTATCACCTCACACCAGTCAGAATGGCCATCATCAAAATGTCCATCAACAGATGAATGGATAAAGAAGATGTGGCCCATATATACAGTGGAATATTACTCAGCCATAGAAAGAAACGAAATTGAGCTATTTGTAGTGAGGTGGATGGACCTAGAGTCTGTCATACAGAGTGAAGTAAGTCAGAGAAAGAAAAATACCGTATGCTAACACACATATATGGAATCTAAAAGTGGTTCTGAAGAACCTAGGAGCAGGACAGGAATAAAGACGCAGGTGTAGAGAACGGACTTGAGGACATGGGGAGGGGGAAGGGTAAGCTGGGACAAAGTGAGAAGGCGGCATTGAAATATATACACTACCAAATGTAAAATAGATAGCTAGTGGGAAGCAACCGCATAGCACAGGGAGATCAGCTCCGTGCTTTGTGACCACCTAATGGGGTGGGAGGGAGACGCAAGAGGGAGGGGATATGGGGATATATGTATACATATAGCTGATTCACTTTGTTATACAGCAGAAACTAACAAACCATTGTAAAGCAATTATACTCCAATAAAGATGTTTCAAAAAAATAAAAGAAATTAGACTGCAGATAAACAGGCTTCCCACGTTTCAGGAAATGTAGTGAGCAGAGATCTTCATCTAAACATTTCTTTCAAAATATTTTTTCAATTAAAGATGTGTATGTTGCCTCGTATTTCATTAACACTCAACTACTGAACTTAATAGAGTATATCTACAGAGAATTGATGGGAAATTGTGTGACTTGAGAAGTAGTATACATCCAAGAAGTTGTTCATGAATAAAAGCACTAGAAAATATTACAGTATGGGTGGAGATTCAGAAAAGATACAGTTCACCTTCTTGAAAATATTTAAAGTGGAGTTCCTGATATTTGAAAGGTGAATGAGTGTAGTATCTCAGAAATATCAAACTTAAAATATAAAAGAATTAGAGCATAATGATACGAAATAGCTAAATCTAAATTACTGTTATAAAATATTTTGACTCAAAGGAAAACGTGAAGGATGATTCCTAAAATACGTTATAGGTATATGAAGTAATTAAGTAATTATAACAATGTGTGAAAACTAAACTCCAGATTTTGTGAAAGTTAATGAATGGAGCAGTAAAAATAAGCTACATTTTTCAAGTTCTGTAAGACAACAGTAAAAAATGATTTGTCTTTCAGTAAATAGAGAAAGGATGGGGTCAGTGATATCTTTGAAAACTTTTAAAGTAACTAGTATAGATTAAAAATAGGATGCCAAGGAAGTTGTAGTAGCCTTATTACAGAAGACAGAGATATATACGTATATATATGAATTTTTAGTATAAATGAGTTAAATGGACCTAGTAACTTGATTCTCGGAGTGGGATAAAAACCAAAATCCGTATGTGAGATACACCACAAACAAAAGGCCAAAACACAGAGACAGTAGGATGACAGGATTAAATTCAGACCAAGTAAAATTCAAGAGACGTATTAAATATATGAAAGGATTATAATTTTATATTGGTTAAAGATATAGTTAACATTACTATAAAACAAATGATGGTGATCTATTGAATATGTACCTGAGAGAAATGCCTCAGCTTGCTTGCTCTTCAACTCACTTTTCTCTCTCTCCCCTACCCTTAGAAGTCTTTGATTATAGATTCTTGCAGTTACCTAACTAAATATCTTATAGTTCTCTTAAATAGTAACTTTGCCAGAAATTAAGAGGCAATTGGCTTATTATTTGGGAATACAGTTTTTAAGTTTCAGAATGTGAATTAGAATGTGGTATATCGGAAGGAGTACTTACTGCATTGAGGAGACTTGTGTTCTACACTCAAGATGACCGTCTCCTTCTGGGTGACCTCAGGAAAGTCAGTTTCCACATCCGTGAACTCTGGAGTTGAGATCACAACCTCAGGGGTCCATAACCCTCATCCCTCAATACCAGTATGTTTCAGAGGATAATCATATGTTTTCTTTTCAATGAAGCTTAGCTCTGAGAGTAACTATTTGTCACTTAGTGAGACTTGAGTCCTCTAGGTATCACAGCCTCTAGTTTCCAAAGTATTAAAAATCCTCACCACATGATTGAAATCTGTAATTCTAGCAAATGTAACAATATTTTATTCCATTGGTGAATTTTTACTGATTAAGTAAATACCTTGTAGAATGTTAGGACAATACTATCAAAAAGTAAATGTAGGGACTTCCCTGGTGGTGCAGTGGTTAAGAATCCGCCTGCCAATGCAGGGGTCACGGGTTTGAGCCCTGGTCTGGGAAGATCCCACATGCTGCAGAGCAACTAAGCCCATGCGCCACAACTACTAAGCCTGCATGCCACAACTACTGAAGCCCACGCACAGCAACGAAGACCCAACTCAGCCAAAAAAATTAATTAATTAATTAATTTTTTTAAAAAAAGTAAATCTATAATGTTGAGAAGTACAATCCCATGTATTATTATATAATATGTATCTGATACATGTGAGTAAGATCTGGGATTTTGAATGAAATTATACATTTTATTATGTTTCATTACAATTTTAAAACCTTAACTGTTTTTTTTCTGATCAGTTTTCAGTTTACAGTACATTTCATTATTTTGGCCTTGTTTTTTTCTCTAAGTAGAAATACCTAAAATATAGAAAGATCTCTTTTATGAACCAGATATTTTTGAGAAGATTAAGAATTTCTTTTTAATATGAATAGTCACTCCCTAACTAGTTGTTTCCCATATTATTTTTTGCTATATTGTCTGTTGTTTCACTTTGTTTTTCCTGCATTTTCTTAGCATTTTGATGGCTTTATGACTGTGGTCACATCACAGCTGTGTATCCTGAAGGAGTAAGATCTGGGTCCCGTGGCCCTCACAGGTGTGACCATCACATAATGGGTGCTCCAGACAGGCTGTTTAGATGAAGGAATGAATTTGGCCTCATGTTTATTATTTCCTGAACATTTTAAGTGGAGTGTTCGACATTTAAAAAAATCAAATATTATTTGTGTGTCAAGTAGTGGAGGATCCATTTAAGTACACGTTGGGTAATTTGGGCTGCTGGATTATTAGTGTTATTTTTTTTTACCAAGATAAGTATGTGATTTGTACTTTCAAATAGAATACATTTTCAAATGTGGCTTAATAGAATATTTATCGAATTGAAATAAGTTGGATTTCGTGGAGAAATTAAAAGGCAGGGACTATATGCCAGACAGTGTAGGAGCCAGTGAGGCAAAAACAGGGGACAACACACAGGAAATGCAGTTAGAAAGGTAAAGGGGACAAGTTTGTCAGGGTCCTGGAAGGGGGAGTAGGGTTTTACTAGATAAAGAAATAGGTAGAAAGTGGGATTTTAAAGGCGAAGGTGATATTTTCCTTCTTGGGAGTTCAGGTGAAGAAGGGCATGGAAGTGGGCGAGTCTTGCCGGATAGTCTGTCTGGAGTAGCAGGTGCAGTGGTTGCTTGTATTCCATCTAGTAATTGCTGGAGATTGTTGCTAACCCTTGCAAGGAAGGCAGACCTTCCTGTGCTTTTCTTCTCTCTCCCAGCGGGTTCCAGATCGTTCCTGTGGTGATTTGTCAGGAGACTTTCTTTTAGTCGGGTTTTGAAGACTCTCCAAAAGAATGAATTGAAGTCATGAATGATTTGCTTAATAAATATTTCTATTTTGTTAATAATTGATCACAAAATGATGATGTTGGAATAGTCTCTGGTGTCTAATAATTAATGTTTTAATTATAAGACAAATTTGAACATATGTTTGGTTTTATATACTAACCATCATGGATTTTATTTTCCTGGAATGTGCTGAAAAGGACATGTATAGTCTCTCTCATGCGTATAAAACTTAGACCTACTATTCAGAAACTCCGTAAAACAAAGTTAGAATCGAGAGTTAGCCAAAGGGTTTAAATTGGTGGTGTTGGCTGGTCGTAAAAATAATGCTAAGAATTCTTTTATGGCAAACATCTAGAAATGATATGATATAATACACATCTTTTTACATACGTAACTGTAAGAAGAAAGGAAAACCTCAGGGACCAAATAGTGAAGCTTGTGAGTTGACATTGTGGCTTCCCTGGGGCTGGGGTATGGGACAAGGGATATTGATGTTGGTCTGTCAGGGGCTAGGGATTTTATTGTTCACTCCGAGAAAGAAAACATACCCTGAGGCATTCTCAAAGTGGGAATTTGGAACAGAAACTTTCTCATAAAGAACTTAAAAGAGTTAGATTTCAGGGAAATGGTAGACCAGAAGAAGCCTCTCCTCAGGCTGGTAAATTTCTGTTTGGCCTTAGGTTTGGAATGTGGAGTAAAATAGATGCCTGAGAATGTAACTGTTAACCTTGACTCAGAAAGTTTTGAAGTTCTAGTTTATTTCTCCAAATACAAGGGAAACACCCAAGTTAAGAAATTAACATAAAAAAATACTTCTGGATTGGTGATACATCTGAGGCATCTGGCATTAAAAAAAAAATTTTTTTTTGGAGAAATGATGCCTTAACCTAGGCTTTATAAGAGATCTACAGATAAAACTGTGCTGAATATGAGCTCGTAAT
The DNA here is from genome assembly GCF_002837175.3 of Physeter macrocephalus. NCBI lineage: Eukaryota > Metazoa > Chordata > Mammalia > Artiodactyla > Physeteridae > Physeter > Physeter macrocephalus. The sequence goes on from NC_041218.1 coordinate 28,670,598, forward strand.
TTAAAATTATAGAATAATAAACTAATTATTTGCACCCCCAAGAATTTCAGTAATAGAAATATCACATATATAAACTATAAAATAATTGCATTTAAGGCATTGAAATTTATAAGTGGGTTCACAAGTATAAGAAAAGAACAAAACAACAACAGAAAAGAACGTAACACTATGAAATAATGAACAAGCAGGTTTGGAAAGGGACTGTGCACAACTACTAACTAAAAACGTAAAGCAGGGCTTCCCTGGTGGCGCAGTGGTTGAGAGTCCGCCTGCCGATGCAGGGGACATGGGTTCGTGCCCCGGTCCGGGAAGATCCCACATGCCGCGGAGCGGCTGGGCCCGTGAGCCATGGCCGCTGAGCCTGTGCGTCCGGAGCCTGTGCTCCGCAACGGGAGAGGCCACAACAGTGAGAGGCCCGCGTACCGCAAAAACAAAACAAAACAAAACAAAAAAACGTAATCAGTCATTGAAATTACACCCTTATTGGACATGTTAAACAGTAGGTTAGACACATCTGAAGAGAAAGTTAGTGATGTAATTAATGTTAGCATATTAGTTATAATCTGAAGAAATAACTCAGAATTCAGCATACAGAAATGCAGAAGCATGAAACATGTAAAGAGGTTAAAAGATGTGGAGAAAAGAATCTACAGTTTCAAGATACTTCTGATAGAATTGGAAGAAAAGGCAGTATACAGGAAAAATGGGACAGACTCAACCTTTGAAAAAATACTGAACAAGATTCTAAAATTGATACAAGTCATGCATTATCAGATATAAGAAATAAAACAAATACTACGATAAATATAAAAGTAGAAATTTTGCAGTGCAACTGCAGGACAACAAAGATAAAGAGAACATTTAAGAGAAACCAGAGAGAAAAGGCAAATTAACTACAAGGGAACCACAACTGGATTTCCATCAGACTTTTCAACTTAGATATATAAGCCTTCTGACAATGGGGTAGTATCTTCAAAGTGCTGAAAGATTACTAGCCTAAAATACTATATATAACCAACTAAACCATCATTAATAAGTAAGGGAGAATTAAAGACATTTTAAAATAAAAAGAAAAACTGACTCAGCTTTTGCTAAAAGGAAGGAAGAAGGAAATTGAACTCAGAATGATGGAGTGTAATTCAAGAAATAATGGTCACACAAAAAACATGGGTAAAGACAAGGGCAAGGGCCTCCCTAGTGGAGCAGTGGATAAGAATCTGCCTGCCAATGCAGGGGCCACAGATTCCTTCCCTGGTCCAGGAAGATCCCACATGCTACGGAGCAACTAAGCCCGTGTGCCACAACTACTGAGCCCAAGTGCCTAGAGCCCGTGCTCCGCAACAAGAGTAGCCACCGCAATGAGAAGCCCGGCACCGCAACGAAGAGTAACCCCTGCTCGCCGCAACTAGAGAAAGCCCACAGACAGCAACGAAGACCCAACGCAGCCAAAATAAATGAATAAAAATTAAAAAAGACAAGGGCAAATAAATATTGACTAGATAAGATAACATATTTGATAATGAATATTTTCTGACTAAATGTTAATATTAGTATATTAATAGTATTAGTACAGTAATATTTAGTAATATTACTAAAATAAGGTAGAATTAGCATATAATGAGCACTGATTTATAAGATGGGAACTGGTGATAGAAGCAAAGCACTCAGTTTTCTACACTTAGGAGGAGATGAGTTAAAAGCAAAAGAAATATATATTTGGCCATCATCCCCATTCTAACACAGAGCTTCTAAAACCCTGAGAATTTCCTAAGTAATGAGAGTGATAAAGGTGTTATGTTGATGCAGTGACTTTGGGAAGCACCTTAGGCTGGTTGTCAGGAGAAACAGCCACAGGATTAGAGGGCTGGAACTTTCAGTCCCACCCCCCCGACCTCTGGGGCAGGGAGAGGGGTTGGTGGTTGAATAAATCTCCAATGATCAGTGATTTAATCAATCATGTCGATGTAATGAAGTTTCAAAAACCCAAAAGGAGGGGGTTCAAGAGAGCTTCCAGGTTGGTGAACACATGGAGATCTGGGGAGAATGGAGTGCTGGGAGAGAGCATGGACACTCCTCACTCTTTCCCCATACCTCGCCCCATTCATCTCTTCTATCTGACATTTCCTGAGTTGTGTTCTTTTATAATAAGCCTGTGATCTAGTAAGTAAATGGGTTTCTTGAGTTTTATGAGTCTCTCTAGCAAATTAATTGAACCCGAGGGGGTGTGCTGGGGAATACTGGCAACCTCTGATCTATAGCCAGTTGGTCGGAAGTACAGGTAACAACTTGGACTTGCAACTGGCCTCTGAAGTACAAGAGGGGGTCATGGGACCCTCCAGGCTGTAACCGGTTGACCAGAGCACCGGTAAACAACCTAGGCTTGCAATTGGCATCTCAAGTAGGGGGAGTGGGAGGGCAAGCTTTTCAGACTGAACCCTTCACCTGTGGAATCTGATGCTATCTCCTGGCAGATAGTATCACAATTGAGTTAAGTTGTAGGAAAACCAGCTGGTGCCCAGAGCATTGTTTGGTGGTGCTGTAGAAACCACCCCTCACCCTCTCCCCACACACAGGTTGGAACTAGGTCCAGGAACCTACAAGAACTTACATGTAAAATAAAAGTTTTAAAGCATGAGTGGAAATAATAAACACAAAATTCAGCATAATGATTACCTCTGGGGAGAGAGAAAAGGAAATGGGTTTGAGTAGGTGTAATATGTAGGCATTAACTTTTTCTGTCTGGAGGGTCGGGGTCGGGGGTGGGGGCTTAAAGCATATATATATATATATATATATATATATATATATATACACACACACACACTTACAAGAACTTATGATTGAACAAAGCTGAATGGGGGTATATACATGTTAATATATTATCATGTTTTTTATGCTTGAAGTATTTCATAATTTTTTTTTTTTTTTTTTTTTGCGGTACGTGGGCCTCTCACTGCTGTTGCATCGGCAGGCGGACTCTCAACCACTGCGCCACCAGGGAAGCCCTCATAATATTAAGATAACACTATGTTAAATCACTTTATGGAAGAATGGTGGGATTTTGAACTAAGTAAGAAAATGAGTTGCTTTTTAGAATAAATAATGGACGTATAATGTTACTGTTTACCACTTACCAACACCCCCTAAAAAAAACACCCACACACACACACACACACAAAACAAAACAAAACACAACACCCACAATCATACCTTTTTACACAAAGAAACTGAAGCTCCGATGGGAGCCAGTGGGTTTCATCTTTAAGCCTTAGGCATATGCAGGCCCCACACACACACACACACAAAACAAAACAAAACACCCACAATCATACCTTTTTACACAAAGAAACTGAAGCTCCGATGGGAGCCAGTGGGTTTCATCTTTAAGCCTTAGGCATATGCAGGTGAGAAAGTAAATTCATTGGCCATCCATAAGATACGGAAAGCAAAAAGAAAAGGAAATCTAAGAGTAGCAAGGACCGCAAGTGTCTCAAGTTATTGGACTCGCTGTTCCCAAAGAAAGCTTTGGGTTTTTTTCCAAAATAGAAAAAGTCTCATTATAAAGTAATTAATATTCTTTGAAAAAAACCTTTAAACACTGAAAAAAATAACTTTAAATGACCTATAATTGTACTATCTAATAATAATCACTATTTATAGTTTCAGTATGCATCTTTCTATTCATATGTATATAGAGTGTTTACCAAAAAAAAGCACACTCTACATTTTTTAAATCCGCTCTTCATGTTATATCTTAGAAATAGTTTCATGTCCAGAAAAAAAAATACTGTGTGGTTATACCATAATGTATTTAATCAAACCACTGTTGGTTTTTCTAGTTTTTTCTCATATGCAATGCTGCCGTGAACACATTGCACATGCATGTTTGAGTATTTGTCCATTTGTTTCCTTGGGTAAGTTCCTGGAAGGAAATTGGCTGGATCAAGTGTTCATAATCCATAAGTCTTTTGGTATCAGTCAGCGTTTTCCAGAAAGGCCAGTGGGCTAGAAACTGAGACAGGAGTTAATGCTGCAGTCTTGAGGCAGAATTTCCTCTTCTCCAAGTAACCTCAGTTTTTGCTCTTATCTACAAATCACCCCACATTGATATTAGTTCTTTGTTGAATATATATTTTGCATACATCTTTTTACTTTCTTTATGGTATCCTTTAATGAGGAGACGTTCTTAATTTTAGTGTTAGTTCATGTAATCTATTTTTTTCTTTCCTAATTAGTTCCTTTTTGAGTCCTCTTTAAGTAATCTTCATCTACTGAAAGGTGTGCTTATGTTTCCTTAGTTTTAATTTCTGTTCAAAAGTGGGAAAGGAAACTCTCATTAAGCAAAGTGTCTTCCCTGGAATCCTGTCTTGTAGGAAATTTTGCAGTTAGGTATCAGTCCACCAGACATCTTTTTCTCCTGCTCAGAGCAGCACCTCCCCCTCACTGCTTTGGGGGAACTTCTGAGAGCCTGCCCATTGTAGCATTCAATAGTCTTTGCCACAGACATGAGCTCTTGACCCAGACTGGGCTAACAGTGGTACTTTTGCCCCTTGGCCACAGTGAATGGTCCACATACGGCCTTACACCTAAGCTGAGGCAATCAGAGGTGACTGCAGAGCTGTTGGCAGCTATGGTTCTAGCCCAGAGAGACTCCAGGGTAAGAACATGAAGCCAGTTCCTCAAGAGAAGCAGAGCAGAAAGACAGCAGGTCTTGGCCATGTTGAGTCCCTGGCTGCCTAAAACCTTAACTCCACCCTGGACCTTCCTGTGGGGTTGGCTATGTGGCCCAATAAATTTCCAACATTTATTAAGATCTTTTTTACTTTGGTTCAGTCTTGAAATGTGTGTGCTTGAAAATGTGGTTCCATGATTGTATGTTTGAGAATGCTCATAATATGTCTCATTCTTGGAGATTCACAGTGTGTATTAGCATATTAAAGGCCGTAAAGGACCTGCAGTAAAAGAAGCCTGTTTGTCTTTATTTAACCTGATGATTCCCAAACTTTTTTTAAATTGAAGTGTAGTTGATGTACAGTATTATGTAAGTTACAGGTGTACAATATAGTGATTTACAGTTTTTAAAGGTTATACTCCATTTATAGTTATTATAAAATATTGACTATCTTCCTGTGTTATACAGTATAACCTTGTAGCTTATTTTATGCATAGTAGTTTGTACCTCTTAATCCCCTACCCCTCCCCCCTTCTCTCTCCTCACTGGTAACCACTAGTTTGTTCTCTGTATCTGTGAGACTGCTTCTTTTTTTGTTATATTCATTAGTTTGTTGTATTTTTTAGACTCCACATGTAAATGATATCATACAGTGTTTGTCTTTCTCTGCCTTATTTCACTTAGCATAATGCTCTCCAAGTCCATCCATATTGCTGCAAATGGCAAATTTTCATTCTTTTTTATGGCTGAGTAGTATTCTATTGTGTATATAAACCACATCTTCTTTGTCTGTTCATCTCTTGTTGGACACTTAGGTTGCTTCCATACCTTGACAATTGTGAATAATGCTGCTAGGAGCATTGGGGTACATGTATCTTTTTGAATTAGTGTTTTTTTGTGTGTGTGTATTTTTTTTTTCAGATATATACCCAGGAGTAGAATTGCTGGGTCATATGGTCGTTCTATTTTTAGTTTTTTGAGGAACCTCCATACTGTTCTCCACAGTGGCTGCACCAATTTACATTCCCACCAACAGTGCACAAGGGTTCCCTTTTCTCCGCATCCTCTCCAACATTTTTGTTTGTGGTGTTTTTGAAGATAGCCATTCTGACAGGTGTGAAGTGATATCTCACTGAGGTTTTGATTTGCAGTTCCCTAATGATTAGCGATGTTGAGCATCTTTTCATGTGCCTGTTGGCTATCTGCATGTCCTCTTTGGAAAAATGTCTATTCAAGTGTTCTGCCCATATTTTTAATCAGGCGGTTTGATTTTCTTGATATTGAGTTGTATAAGCTGTTTATATGTTGGATATTAATCCCTTATCGGTCATATCATTTGCAAATATTTTCTCCTATTCAGTAGGTTTTCTTTTCATTTTGTAGATGGTTTCCTTTGCTGTGCAAAAGCTTATAAGTTTAATTAGGTCCCGTTTGTTTATTTTTGCTTTCATTTCCTTCGCTTTAGGAAACAGGTCCAAAAAATATATCGCTGCAATTTATGTCAGAGTGTTCTGCTTATGTCTCCCTCTAGAAATTTTATGGTCCCAAACTTATTTTTAACACAGCTATTTTTTTTATGGCTCTTCTATTAATAAATAGCTCATAGAATCTTGGCCAGCAGGTCATCAAACTGGGAAATGCTGGGTCATAGACATGAAAGGCCTAACTGCAAGCTGATAAATGAAAGGTACTTAATCTCTGAGCAAGGTTTTAAAAAATGCGAACATTTAATAATTTATATGCAAATCGTGTTTGGTTTTTTTTTGGTCAAAGAGTCTTCTGATAAAGAAAAAACTAGAAGACAAATTTAATGTAACCAATATGTAAACTTATTTTCTCATGCAGGTTAGCCAATATACCTTTGCTATGTGCAGTTATAGAGAAAAAAAGTCTGAACCACAAGAATTAATGCAGCTTGAAGGATACACTGTGGATTACACAGATCCCCACCCAGGTAATTCTTAGTTGAATCACTTTCCCTGCCTCTCATGTATTCATGAAATTGTCATAAATATCCTGTGTCTATTCTCCATTTCAAACTCCATTCAGTGAATGGTACATATTCCATTTATATACCTAGACAAGATTTGTTGGGATTTGAATTATATCTTTATGAGGCTACTTAGTTTTAGCCATAACTCATCATCTCTGTTATCTCAGTACAAGGATGAAATATGTGAAAGTTACTGTAACGGGGAAATTATATGAGAAATATCAGCAGTGCTTTCAGAAACTTCTTTACTGAAAAGCAAAAGGTACAAGAGACAGAAATAGGGAAAGAAATAGCTAATGAATAACTGTATATTATATTCTACTAATTTTCTCGCCAACGTCACATTCTTGTACATCTCTCCCTCCCTCCTAATGTGTTAATGCTGTGTATAGTACTGGACACTCAGTGCTTGAGATTAGTCAGTGAATGAATAAGTGAATGAATAAATGAATATATGGAGATTAATGAAATGAATAAAGTGAGGTTAAGAAATATAGAGATACTAATGAATAGATTAAGAAATTATTATAGATTAAAAATAGAAGTCAGTGATCACCACTGATCAATCACTTAAAATGCAAAGTATCTTCTCTGTGAAAGAATTTTGCAAAAGTAAAATACCATGCAATGTAAGTATCATTTTTGTCTTGCCTGTATTTTTTTTTACTGCTAAACCGGTCATGTATATCTCCTGCATATAGAATGAGGAATGTGCCGGCAGATAATGACTTTCTTCTCTGTCATGAAATATCAAACTTTGCTATCCATTCCTTTGGGGTAGGTTTGTATGTCTTGCAGAATGCGGCTTTGTTATGAACTGTTCCCTAAGCTAATTGTAATTTCCAAAGTGATATGGAAGTGTATAGCTTCTCCTTATTGTTTTCCTTCAATTCTTGGATTGTGCATTTGATCCTCAACTAAAAATGATTCAAGGCGTTGAGCTCAAATAGCAAATCAGTTCTTTTCCATGAGACCATTTAATGACTGAGGTTAAAATCTGCCAATTGTGTACGTTTTTAACAATGTCTTCTTTTTCCTCTACAGGCCTTCAGGGTGGTCAGATGTTCTTCAATGCTGTTAAAGAAGGAGACACTGTAATATTTGCAAGTGATGATGAACAGGATAGAGTATTGTGGGTTCAAGCCATGTATAGGGCCACAGGTCAATCGTATAAACCCATTCCTGCAATTCAAGCCCAGAAGCTGAATCCTAAAGGAGGAACTCTCCATGCAGATGCTCAGCTTTGTAAGTTTTGTTGAAAAATAATTTGATTATCAATTAATAACCTTAATAAGATATAAAATTGCCTGAGTCAAATTTGTTCAGTATTATAGTTTACATCATTAACTGATTCCTAATTGAATAAGAATAGTTCATTTTAGTAGTCATAGAATCAGTTATCTAATTTTTCAGGCAAACCTGGAATAAATGGTGCCTATGATTTCCAGTCATGAATTTGCCAAGCACTGGGATGTCTCTGGCAATCTAAAGAGCATAAAAGAAAATTGATTTTAACTTACTGTAATTTTAACTTATGTGTTCTATTGAAATGGGAAAAGTATTGCAAAATCAAACTGGCATTAAGATTCCAGAATACCAAAATGATGGACCGTAACTTTCTCGAGTTGTTTCTAACAAACCAAAAGGATAATAGGCCTATTTTCTGTTGTAGGTCGGAAAAAAAAAAGTCATCAAGGCAACTTTCTTTTTCTAAATACCTTTATATTCATGTCATTTTCTCAATGCTAATATAAATCATTAAGAACTAAATTTTTCATTTTAATTTACAAGTAATTAATAACAAATTATGGGATAATGATAGAAACATTTTCAAACGTAGCTTTAATAATCATTAAGCCAAATGTTTTAACTTGTTACACTCCTTATTAAAACTTCTCTGGTTCCTTCTGTAATATAATAAATCAGTTTGTCTTTAACTGTAAGCTCAAATTGGAACTTTTCATTCGACACCCTTCTACTCTCAAGATTCTTCTCCAGGGAGCAGCATTTTGACATTCGCTATTTTCTTCTCTCATTATTTTCCTCTTTCTTCCCATACTTTTCATGCAGCAAATAACTATTTTCTGTTCTTTTTAGACACCCGTTAGTATTACATTTAGACATCTTAAACAAAGGCACTTTAGGCCTAATAAAGATGGAATATGAGCTCAACTCCAGATTCCTGCATGCTTTAGCCTTCAAAGTGTACACCTTTAAACTTATCCCGATCCATCTTCAAGTGATGATGGCACTTCATATGTAGTATGTGCATCTCACAATTGTATACTTCCATATCTCCCTTCCTGGCCCCTTCACAATTCTGGTCATACATTTTACTTCTACAAATGTTGTAAATCCCACAATACATTGATATTATTATTATGCCTTAAACAGTCAATTACCTTTTAAAGAAATTTAAATAATAAGAGAAAATGTATGCTCAACCGTGTAGTTACCATTCCTAGCACTCTGTATTCTCTTATAGAGATATTTCACTTCTGAAAGGACTTCCTTTGACTTTTCTGTAGTGCTTTCAGCTTTTAGCTTTTTTCTGTATGAAAATGTCATTATTTTAACTTCATTTGGAAAGATGCTTTTCTTTCAGTACTTAAAAGACTTTGCTCCACTCTCTGCTAACTTGCTTTTTTTTCTCCTGATGAGAAATGTGCTATCATTTTTGTTTCTTCCTCTGTATATAATGTGGTTTTTTTTCAAGTTGCTTTAAAGATTTTCTCTTAATCACTGGTTTTGAGCAATTTGATTATAATGTGCCTTGGTGTAGTTTTGATTAGTTGTCCCCAGTTCTGGACCAAGACTATTCTTAAAGACCCCAGCTGATGCCCAGTGAAATTTGAGGTTTTATTTTCTGGCTGTTGGGAACAAGCACTGCTCCAGCCTCTGTGTGAGTCTGGGGCATCGTCCCGTCTAGTCCTTTAGGGTGGTTCTTTCCCCATCCTCATATTGTTGCCTCCCTTGGGTGAGGTGGTCAGTATTCATTTGAATACGAAATGGGGCAGCGAGAGGGAACTGTAGTCTTTCCTGCAGACTCCAGCAGCCTTGGCCTTCCTGAACTGTCAGCTCCATCTTTTCAACTCAGGGAGACCACTGGCTCTCCCTGGGTTCTCCTTCCCTGAGCCACAGCTTTGAAAGTTTCTCCTGGCACTAAACCTGGGGCAACTAAAAGGCTCATCTCATGTGTTTCCCCGCCTCTTAGGAATCACTCTCCTATGTTGCACGATGTCCAAATTTTTGAGAACATACTTTAAAATATTTTTTACATGAATTTTTAGTTGTTTCAGGTAGGAAGTTTAATCTGTTTTTAATGACACTGTCTTAATCAGAAGCAGAGTGATTGTTTTCTTTGTTAGAGCAGTGTTTCTCAATCTCAGCAAGACTATCATTTTGGGCCAGATAATTCTTTGTTTCAGGGGTTGCAGGGAGGGCTGTCCTGTGTATTATAGGATGTTTAGCATCATCCCTGTCTCCTACCCACTAGATGCCGGTAGCACCTGACCGCACTGCCCCACCCCCCCACCCCAGGTCTGACGACCAAAAATATCTCTAGACATTGTCAAATGTTCCAGGGGACAGGGGGAAAGGTGGGGAAGGTTTACCCCCATTTGAGAACTGCCGAGTTACCGTGACTTGAAAATGATTTTTGTGAAAATGTTTCCCTCATTCACTTGTGTTCCAGCATTTTTTCTTTACATCTTGTGTGCAAGGAATACCCAAGGAGTGTGCTGATATCATAAAGGATATCAACCATCTTACACACAATGGCAAGAATTGAAATCATGACTACATGATACAGAATTAATGAGTAAAGGATCTAATAATCAGTTTATTCAGATAGCCGTATAATTTCTTTCTAGCAAAACCTTTCTATTAGATAACAGTGTGTTGTCAAGGCAGTGTTGATCAGGCTAAGTGGAAGTGAATTTTCTAGCCCCTTGATAAACTTGTTTTAAAAAAACTAAATTTGTTCTAAAAAGCCAAACTGTTCCGGTTGCATTAAGAGCTTTCTTGTATTCCAGGCTGTTAGTAAAGTTTTCTGTCAGAGCAGACCCTGCTGTTTTACCTTTCTTTAAAAAAGAAAAAAAAGAAAGAAAGAAAAGGAAAGAAGAAAGAAAAATGTGTTTCTACCTCACCCAAATGAGCTACTGACCATGACCTTTATCAGAGATGCCACTGGACTGCTCCAGAGAGTAGTTTTGCCTTTTGTATTTTCCTCCCTTCCTTGACTTCTGTATTATTTCTTTTTCTCTTTCTTGACCATCTCTTGGAAGAACAACTTTTAGAGTCATTAGTGGAAACTGAGAAAATAACATGAAATTAAAATGACTCGAAATAAATGTTTCTAAACATTTATTTAAATGTTTAAATATGTTTTTTATTTCTTTGCTGACCTATATAGCTGGTAAGGGTAAGTATTTTTATACTTTTTTGCTTCACTGTATTAAATTTTTTGTAATGATAGGATTTTTTTTAACATCTTTATTAGAGTATAACTGCTTTACAGTGTTGTGTTAGTTTCTGCTGTATAACAAAGTGAATCAGCTATACGTACACATATAGCCCCATATCCCCTCCCTCTTGTGTCTCCCTCCCACCCTCACTATCCCAGCCCTCTAGGTGGACGCAGAGCACCGAGCTGATCTCTCTGTGCTATGCGGCTGCTTCCCACTAGCTATAGATTTTAAATTTGGTAGTGTATATATGTCAGTGCTACTCTCTCACTTCGTCCCAGCTTACCCTTCCGCCTCCCTGTGTCCTCAAGTCCATTCTCTATGTCTGTGTTTTTATTCCTGTCCTGCCCCTAGGTTCATCAGATCCTTTTTTTTGTTGTTAGATTCCATATATATATGCTAGCATACAGCATTTGTTTTTCTCTTTCTGACTTACTTCACTTTGTATGACAGACTCTAGTTCCATCCACCTCACTCCAAATAACTCAATTTTGTTGCTTCTTATGGCTGAGGAATATTCCATTGTATATATGTGCCACATCTTCTTTACCCATTCATCTGTCGATGGACTTAAGTTGCTGCCATGTCCTGGCTATTGTAAATAGTGCTGCAGTGAACACTGTGGTACATGACTTTTTTTTTTTTTTTTTTTTTCCTCAAGTCCATTCTCTACGTCTGTGTTTTTATTCCTGTCCTGCCCCTAGGTTCATCAGATCCTTTTTTTTGTTGTTAGATTCCATATATATATGCTAGCATACAGCATTTGTTTTTCTCTTTCTGACTTACTTCACTTTGTATGACAGACTCTAGTTCCATCCACCTCACTCCAAATAACTCAATTTTGTTGCTTCTTATGGCTGAGGAATATTCCATTGTATATATGTGCCACATCTTCTTTACCCATTCATCTGTCGATGGACTTAAGTTGCTGCCATGTCCTGGCTATTGTAAATAGTGCTGCAGTGAACACTGTGGTACATGACTTTTTTTTTTTTTTTTTTTTTGCGGTATGCGGGCCTCTCACTGCTGTGGCCTCTCCCGTTGC
>NC_041218.1:28690267-28691452 GCF_002837175.3 Physeter macrocephalus
AAAAAAAAGAAAGAAAGAAAAGGAAAGAAGAAAGAAAAATGTGTTTCTACCTCACCCAAATGAGCTACTGACCATGACCTTTATCAGAGATGCCACTGGACTGCTCCAGAGAGTAGTTTTGCCTTTTGTATTTTCCTCCCTTCCTTGACTTCTGTATTATTTCTTTTTCTCTTTCTTGACCATCTCTTGGAAGAACAACTTTTAGAGTCATTAGTGGAAACTGAGAAAATAACATGAAATTAAAATGACTCGAAATAAATGTTTCTAAACATTTATTTAAATGTTTAAATATGTTTTTTATTTCTTTGCTGACCTATATAGCTGGTAAGGGTAAGTATTTTTATACTTTTTTGCTTCACTGTATTAAATTTTTTGTAATGATAGGATTTTTTTTAACATCTTTATTAGAGTATAACTGCTTTACAGTGTTGTGTTAGTTTCTGCTGTATAACAAAGTGAATCAGCTATACGTACACATATAGCCCCATATCCCCTCCCTCTTGTGTCTCCCTCCCACCCTCACTATCCCAGCCCTCTAGGTGGACGCAGAGCACCGAGCTGATCTCTCTGTGCTATGCGGCTGCTTCCCACTAGCTATAGATTTTAAATTTGGTAGTGTATATATGTCAGTGCTACTCTCTCACTTCGTCCCAGCTTACCCTTCCGCCTCCCTGTGTCCTCAAGTCCATTCTCTATGTCTGTGTTTTTATTCCTGTCCTGCCCCTAGGTTCATCAGATCCTTTTTTTTGTTGTTAGATTCCATATATATATGCTAGCATACAGCATTTGTTTTTCTCTTTCTGACTTACTTCACTTTGTATGACAGACTCTAGTTCCATCCACCTCACTCCAAATAACTCAATTTTGTTGCTTCTTATGGCTGAGGAATATTCCATTGTATATATGTGCCACATCTTCTTTACCCATTCATCTGTCGATGGACTTAAGTTGCTGCCATGTCCTGGCTATTGTAAATAGTGCTGCAGTGAACACTGTGGTACATGACTTTTTTTTTTTTTTTTTTTTTTCTCAGGGTATATGCTGAGTAGTGGGATTGCTGGGTCATATGGTAGTTCTACTTGTAGTTTTTCAGGAACCTCCATACTGTTATCCATAGTGGCTGTATCAATTTACATTCCCACGAACAGTGCAAGAGGGTTCCCTTTTCTCCACACCCTCTCCAGC
>NC_041218.1:28692010-28719628 GCF_002837175.3 Physeter macrocephalus
TATTTGTTTATTTTTGTTTTTATTTCCATTTCTCTAGGAGGTGGGTCAAAAAGGATCTTGCTGTGATTTATGTCATAGAGTGTTGTTTCTAGGTTTTCCTCTAAGTTTGATAGTGTCTGGCCTTACATGTAGGTCTTTAATCCATTTTGAGTTTACTTTTGTATATGGTGTTAAGGAGTGTTCTAATTTCATTCTTTTACATGTAGCTGTCCAGTTTTCCCAGCACCACTTATTGAAGAGGCTGTCTTTTCTCCACTGTATATTCTCACCTCCTTTATCAAAGATAACATGACCATATGTGCGTGGGTTTATCTCTGGGCTTTCTGTCCTGTTCCATTGAGCTATATTACTGTTTTTGTGCCAGTACCATACTGTCTTGATGACTGTAGCTTTGTAGTATAGCCTGAAGTCAGGGAACCTGATTCCTCCAGCTCCATTTTTCTTTCTCAAGATTGCTTTGCCTATTCAGGGTCTTTTGTGTTTCCATACAAATTGTGAAATTTGTTGTTCTAGTTTGTCATGTAATGATAGGATTTTTTAAAGTAATATCATGATCTTGTTTACAGTATCATGATACTGCTTTCTAGGCAAACCTGGGATATTTACATTAACTTTACCATTTATGAAACAGTAATGTTTATTTTTTCCACAATAGGAAAGTAGAAACAAACTAATATCTATCATTCATGTGGGCATAAAGGAAATGGCTAAGAAGGTGTTAACAATAGCATACAAGAAATTCTCTGTAATGTTTAGTAGAAAAATGCTAAATTATATATGTGATGCTATTTTCACTCTATTAAAAAAGATTTTTAAATATATGTAGAATGATACCTAAAATATTTACAGTGGATGCATTTAATTGGAGTGATTGGTTGTAAATTCATTGCGTGTCTTGCCTGAATTTCTACAATCTATGTTATAACTTTAAAAAGCAAAGCTCATTTTAAAATTCAAGCATACCAAATTGTTAGGGATAGTCAGATCAAAATAATAAATTTATGAAATCTAACTTATTAGGAGACAACCTTATTATCTTTTAAAAAGTATATATAATGGTGTGTATTTATAGATTTATCCAGTAAGTGTATCTAGTCTACATCCATATTTCTTTGACTTTCAAGATCTACAGAAATTCTAAGGAAAAAGGTGAATTGGAGTGAGGTTGGGGGAGTACTGTTGAGTTTTTCTGCTTCAGTCTGCCTCTTGCCAGATGGATAGACGTTGTTTAGTTAAACTGTCCTTCTTTTCTGTCCCCAAACAAAATACTGTGCAAGCACCTTTTTTTTTTCATTTTCCTCTCACACATATAATGTGTGTGTTACATAATACAATACAACACAGTACTAGTTGACTTTCAATAATAAATGTCAAAAATGAACCAGAGTACTTACCTTCTTTTTAATTTTAGCCAAACTTTTAAAAAATTCTTAAATCAGACTGTAAACTTATTTAACTGTATAAGCTAATTCTCCTGATTGATCTAATAAGTTAAATTTCACCCTTCATCAGTAAAGTATATCCCACTTTTTACTGAATATATTATTTCAAATAAATGTTGAATATCTGTGTACTTTGCCTATGATTATAGGTCTGTATGTGTTGATTAAAATTGTCATCATATAAAAGTATTATTTATTTGTTATTTGCTGCAGAAAGTAAGATGTGTAAATCCATACATTCATTTTTAATCAGTTAACCAAAACAAGCTAAGAAATTATTTGGGTCAATAATAGAGGCATGAACAGACCCCTCATGAATATATCTACCAACGTTTCCTGTTAGGTCTTCAGCATAAACCATATGTACGTGAACATACCAACAAGATAATCTGCATAAAGTTTTAAAACATTAAACTTTTCCTATTGAAGGCTATATGGGTGATCTAAAAAGAGAAGTGGTACTTCTCTGTGCCACTTTTAACTTGCTGTAAATTTTCAAGCTCAGTGAGAGTTGGTGGTAAAAGGAAAATCTAATTGGGGTGGGTAGTGGTAAATGCAGCTACAGGCAAACTCCTAAACATAGGATAATTTTAAAACAAGTTATTGTATTTCACAGGTTCATTTGCTGCTTAGTTTAGCTCAAGGTTTTGCAGAGAAGACAGGCTCTTAGCTAGCAGCACTGTCTTCTTAGTCTTTTTGGTACTGGACTCCCAGGCCTGGGACCAAGCACCTGCATGGTCTCAGAAGGCTGATAAATGGCCTCCTCTTCTACGGTGCCGTCTTGTTCTTGCCCCTTCCTCCAACTCTCTTTTTCTTCCCCTTTCCCTTTTATATCCCTAGTCTCTCACACCACCAGGAACAGCAAGAAAAAAAAAAGAAAGAAAGAAAGAAAGAAAGGGGAGGGAAGGGAAGGGAAGGAAAGGAAAGAAAAGAATCATGCAGCATCCTTAGAATTAGTTGCAAAGGAAAGAGAAACATTTCAGTTAATTTTTACCCTTCTCACATTCTGATTTCTGTCTTAGGTGCCCTTCCTGGGATTTGGGTTCCTGAGCACATAGGAGCTGGCTGTGGTGCCCACCAAATAGCCCTCCCACCACAGTGGGACCTGCCAGCTTGCTAGTAGACCTCACATGGTTTTCTGTGCTAGCTATTTTCAAGTCATTGTTGTTAACTGTTTAAATTGATACTGTGAACCTGCTTATTATTCTTTTCTCTTGACTTCCAATAGCTATTACCCTAATGAAAAACTTAAATTTTCAGGTCCCGTTTGAATAAAGCCTCTATAATTTCTTAAATCTATAGACAATAGTAATCCTTCTCAATTTGGGTTTTATTCCATCCACTTTTACCACACCTGGTGACAGTACTACCTAAAGACTCTGAAGCATGTATCCAACTGTTACCATAGAAACTCTCCACCAGTACCCTTATTTGTCATGTCCAACATCTGTACTTAGTCCACAGGTTAATCATCACAATATATGACAGTTTTACAGTACATTGTTTTAGCTCTGATCTTGTTGGTTTCTTTCGATGATTTCCTTATATTGTTTCAGAAGACAAACTGAAACTGAACTAAGTTGTCATTGAACATTTGATTAGTGCCATGAATAATTTTCTGTTTAAGACTCATCACCATAATTTTGTGTTATGATGAACATGAATTGAAGATGATCGAGTATAACTCAGTTTTAAAGCAAGTCTCCAAGCCTTGGATTTGGTTATGTAATTGATTGAAAGCATGTTTTCCATTTGACCCAGATGATAACTCTGTGTTACCCTCACAGTTAATAAAGACATGTTATGCCAAGAGAAAACTATATGAAAATATTCTTTTATAAAAATAAGACACTAGCTTTTTTTTTTTTTTTTTTTGTGGTATGCGGGCCTCCCTCTGCTGTGGCCTCTCCCGTTGCGGAGCACAGGCTCCGGACGCGCAGGCCCAGCGGCCATGGCTCACGGGCCCAGCCGCTCCGCGGCATGTGGGATCCTCCCAGACCGGGGCACGAACCCGGTTCCCCTGCATCGGCAGGCGGATGCGCAACCACTGCGCCACCAGGGAAGCCCGACACTAGCTATTTTAATGATAATTGTTTTCCTATTTTACTTTAGTTCATGAGAGAATTCTAAAATGAAAGGTTGCCCACACAGGGAGATCAAAACTGTTGCCTTTCTAATTTATTTTTATTCATAAATTCATGGAAACTAATGGTAAAATAGTGCATGGTGAAGTTTATTTACATAAAATATTTTGAATTGTGCTGATCAGATGACATAGAAAGTACATTCCGCTTTCATAGAATTTACAGCCCTGAAGACATTGTAGGTTGTTGTTGCTGTTTTTAATAAAAATTTTAGTGGGTTTGTTTGCCTGTATGTTTTTTCACCGTCAATATACATTCTATGTTTGTGACTTAAATTGCTATCATAAATATTATTTTTATCAGTAGTAGTATTTGCTAGAAAAGTAATTTTCCTTTTAGGTGTGTGATTTGGAAAGGTTTCCTACATTCAGTAATATATGGTTTTGAGTTATATTTCATAAGGAAGATAATTCATAAAGTACCTTTATTTTTGAAAATATGATTTAATTATGGAAATGAACTATAGACTCAGTTTTTTTCAGAAACTTGTGTTTCTTATTTAAAGCCTGTATACCCATTATTTTAAAATAAGAATTTGCTTCTACAAACCTTTATAGTAAAAGGAGAATTATGGATTTTTTTCTCTGAAGTTTATTGCATATCCTGTGCTCAACACATAAACCATTAATGGGTGTTATTTTTAACTTCTTGTTTTGACCTTCTCTGGTGAAAGAAATAATGCGTAAAATTCAGCAGATGTTTTATAAAACTAGTAATTTAATTTCATAAAGGTGATACTAAAAGATTTTTGTACTCAAATAAATGGAGAGATGAAGATTCTAAGATAAATTCTTTAAAATACAAAATCTTCTGATTTTATAAAATGTATGCCTTGCATTTTTCAATATTCTTCCTCAACATTTGATATTATTTCACATTATCATATACTTTATATTAAAAGACTATCAGACATAAGAATAAAATACAGGAGAAGTTGGATTATCTCATTTCTCAGTTCAGGAAAAGCAGTTTAGTGTTCATGCAACTAACACTAATTACCACATGTAATGTATTTAACCATTCAGGTAAGTAATTACTAAATGCAAAAGAATACATATGCTACTTTCTCCGTGGACCATAACAGTATACCTTACATCATTGATGAATGGCCATTCATTGTTTGCTTGCTGCATTCACCTCTTGATATCTGTCACTGATGTGAGATATAAATTAGTTTGTGTATCTTTTCTTTTTACATGTGATTCTGAAGACCCTTCAGCTTGAATTATATAGTTCTTCCGTCCACAAATATGGCTGAAAGTTGAACTTGACATGGATCAATATGATCTGGGCTAAATATCTAAATGTGACTGATTATGTTAGCATCATGTCCACAGATCAATATTGAGTTTTATTATGAGCCTGACTCTATAATTGGGTTTAATCAATAAGCTTTTGTCTCCTTTCCTTTGCAGTTTTAGGGTTGGACCATATAGGTTTTTAAAAACTACATTTAGCTTACATTTAGAACTCTGCTTCTTGTGATGACCAATAATGAGATCTCTCCGTGAATTTTAAGGAACAATGGAGCCTCAGCTCTACCACTGTGAGGAGAGCCCACTTTTATCTTGATAACTGATGGCTTGCCCAAAATGCGCGACATCTCTAACGGAGCTAATGTAGTAACACCCCAGCACTCCTTTCGGGTGGTGTGTGGCTCTCTCTCTCTCTCTCCTTAGTAAATAACTCACATTGAAGACGTTGACAAAACATACCATTAATGAAAGCAATCATAAAAGCTTGCCTTTTGATAAACCCGCAGGGTCTATAGGCGTTGAAAGATGCAATCTGTAAAGAACAATAAATTTGGGCTCGATTGAAGTGCCATTTGGGACGTTGTGCTTTGTCTGCATATTTGCACAAACATGATGCTCCCTTTTTCATGTCTCTTAAACTTGAAGCCTGAGAGCATTCATTGCCATTTCTACATTAAAGTTGGTCCCATTAAAAGCTCCCTACAAAAAAAAGACTGGAAGTGATCCAGCTGAAGCTAGTATGTTCATTTCTGCCCTAGTTTGCCATTTGGAAAGCAGGCTTCTAGCCATCGTTGTCGGTTTTTTTTATAAATAGGCCCGGGTTCTTTTCCAGGCAGTTCCTTCAGTAAATGTATACTTCAAATGCATCAAGTTTTCTTAAATTGGGGGGAAAAAAGATTATTTCTGTGATGGATATTTGAAGTAGCTTTGTATGTGAATAGAATTTCCTCATTCCAAATGATCGGCAGATTTTTCCCTGTCATTTTTATTTAGGCTCCAAAAAATGTTGCATTTTATGGTTATATGCTGAATTCGTGGCATCATATTTTACGTAATGGAAAGTAGTCATCTGTTATCATGAGACATACATTTTGTGTCGTTCAGAAACTGCATTTGCCTATTATTAAACCAGAAAAATAAATGTATTGTACATGCCTTTCTGAATTTACAGATGCAGACCGTTTTCAGAAACATGGTATGGATGAGTTTATTTCTGCGAATCCCTGCAAGCTTGACCACGCCTTCCTTTTTAGAATACTCCAGAGGCAGACTTTGGATCACAGACTGAACGATTCCTATTCTTGCTTGGTTAGTACAAATCTGTCTATCTCGTCCCCTGTAGGTTAGAGTGAAAGATTTTTAAAAGTGAGAAATACTTGTTATGAAGCGGCCTTTTATCCCTGACTCATTTAATAACTATTGTTGGAGTTAGGGATAAAGGATTCCAATCGATTGCTTCCCAATTTGAAAATTATACACTTGAAGACCACTGCTGTGCCACTCAATAGACAGGAGAAGGGACTCGAACAGACTCTGAACTGTGGTTTCTCAGTCCCTCTGGAGAAGGTGGAATGAAAATAGAAGCCTTTACTAAAGATAAAAAACCTCTGTGATAGGATTTACTAACACCTGTACAGACATTTTAAGGTTTAAATTCTGCTCACCTAATGGTGATACTGTTCATGTCTCTCTTTTATTCCTAGAAAGACAATCTAAGTGACAGGGAAAAGAAACAGTGCGATAAATAATATGATGACAGGGGCTGTATGTAACAGAGGAAAGTTTTAGTTTCATCTAACCCTCCAAAGATAATTTGAATTTCCTTAAAAAAAAAAGGCATTAAATCGAGTAGCTAAACTGCTACTTTGTGTTTAAACCAGCCAAAATTCGGGATACAAAGTATAATTTACATTTAGAAGGAATGCTTGACTCCTTAGAATGTGGGCATTAAACTATAGCCTAAAAATCGTATGTACCTTTAAATCCGAGGATTTTTGTTCATGGCAGTTCCTCTGGAATTTCTACAGCTGGAATATCCCCATTTCTATCACCACTTAGTCTGTTGGCTACTGAACATGGTAGCTGCATGCAGTAAAGTTACACTCTCTTTAAAATAAGATTTTAGACAGGATGTGCTCTCAGCTCATCAGAGATGTTTCAGTAGACAGGAAGAAATTAAACACTTTATTGCCATGATCACGCTGATGGTTCATTAATTCATTTATGGAATCTTTTTTAAGTACCTGTTATTCAACATGTAATTGTGTAGCTTAAACCCGATCCAGCCCAAACTTTACAATTACATGGAGAGTAAAACAAGTCATCACGAAACCCTAATGTATCTTTCTGTGGACAAGCACACATAGACTGATCATTAGTAAGAACACTTTCCTCTTAGATTCCACTCTGTGGGGTTAGTTCCTGAACTGTCAAAAGTCGTTCTTATTATGTGGATGACCTCACGTGCCATATGAAGTGTGAGGAGAACACTACAGTGTGTCTTCAACTGCACCTAGAGGGTAGGTGTGATTAGAAAGAGTGTTTGAGCGCAAGATGACCCTGGATGTAAATCATGGCTCAGCAGCGGATTTGCACTGTGGTCTTGAGCAGTTCACTGATTACCTCTGAACTTTAGTTTCTGTATCTGTAACGTGGAGTCATAGTAACTACTATGCATGATGGTTCTAAATATTAAATATATACATAGTATGTCTGGTACAGTGCCTATACTATCACCACAGTAAGTAGTATTCTGGTTTTCTTTTTTCTCCTCTTCCTTTTTCGTTATTTTTTATTGCCGTCTCATCTTTCTGTATTTCTCACTATTCTTTTCCTTCTCTTGCACAATTATGCTGCCCCCTTTGAAAACTCTCCATTCCCCCTTCTTTCTCTTTTTTGTCTTAAATTAATCCATATAATCCACTGAAATATTTTATAAACCAGCTCTACCTAACCTGGCCCTCTCTTGTTAGCCAAGCATACATACCCATCCTAACATCTCATTTCAAGAGAGCCAGCAACTACTGCTGTAAAATATTAACTTTGTTGTGTTGGTCATAGAAAGACAATAGAATGAGAACAATATCCCCAATACTTAAATACCCCAATAGTACATTGTTTACCACCTCTAGACTTACTGAAATTCTCTTAGTTCACTTTATAAAATGCTTTTAGAAACTAGGCAATTTCAGTTATCATGTCTGCTTTACCGTTCTCTTTTTAATTGATTCATATAGAGATTGAAGTTTTTTGTAATGTCATTCTTTGTGACTGACAGTTTAGATGCTGTGAATAAATTTGACTAATTGTGAGTGACAGTGGAGAACAGGTTGCCCATGCCTCACTGTGGCAATAAAGACAGGATGGTTTCACGTTGTCAGTGGCCCACATCAGTTCCAAAACTGATGACATTCGCTCTTTAGAGAACAATAGGAAACATACTACTAATTTTAAAAATATTGTCAAAAGACACTGTAACGCAGCTTCTGCTTATAATGCCTAACAGTGCCTACAGAAAAGCAAATCCTGGTACAGAAAAAGAAAAAAAATATCTATCTATCTATATATATATATATATTTCTGTTCTTCCTTTTGCAGGGGTGGTTTAGCCCTGGCCAAGTCTTTGTGTTGGATGAGTACTGTGCCCGTTATGGCGTGAGGGGCTGTTACAGACACCTCTGCTACCTTACAGAACTGATGGAGCATTCAGAAAACGGTGCTGTCATTGACCCAACCCTGCTTCATTACAGCTTTGCGTTCTGCGCCTCTCATGTGCATGGCAACAGGTATTTTTACTTGCAAACACACAGTGAAATGTGGAGGGGTGACTTGGGAAGAGAGAAGAATGCTATTATCACCTAGTAACAGATTTTAAATAGCAAACGCTTCTTGCAGGAGGAAAAAAAAAACCCACCAAGGAAAAATGTACATCAATATGCCGGTGATTTAGGTGGGCTGCACTTTATGTTTCTTTTTGCCATTAAAGCCACTTGAAACAGAGAGAGAGAGAATCTATGAGATTAGAAGTCGCCTTTTAGTACTTATGTACCACCTAGTATTAGGGTCTGCCCAGCTTAAGTGTCATCTGTATTTCTGTTGTAATGCATGTGGATGTCTGGGTAGGGTTTGTGTATACCTAATGATTCTTGCTTTTCTGCTGTGGAACAAGTGTTCATCGATAAAGCGAGATAAATAATGGGTTTATGTAGAGTCGCCTCCCAGCCCCTTCCCTAATCCACACTTGAGGAACAAGTATCCCCTTTTAGCACTCTAAGCCAGTGACCTCACCCATTGTTTTACCAAAAGGGCAAAATATCACCTAATGCAGGCCCCCGCAACGATGCATTTCTGACCTTAAAAATCTCTCCACCTTGCTTCCTCTCTCCTCCCAAACTTGTTCCAGGGAACCTCTGCTAGGTGGGGCTCCTCCCATAAAGGAGATACCCTTTATCTCATCCCCTTTGTACCTTGCCTCACCCATTAATTCCATCTCCTCCTCTTTATATTTCCTTTCTTCCCACAAGCCTAAGCTTCATCTAGCCGCACAACATAACAGAGCGGTAATACTTGCTAAGTAGGTGAGGTAGGGCAAGTTTCTTCATCGAGTTCTGTCTCTATTTCTCCATCTGTAAGACATAAGATAGTATCTCTCTCGGATCATAAGTTGTGATAGGGATTAAATGCATTCGTGTGTATCAAGCACTTAGAACAGTGCCTGGCTTGTGAGTGGTCAAAAAAATGTTAAGGGCTAGTTTACATTGTCTTAAGTATTATTATCCCGTCAAGCTACCTCTCCATTGTTCTCTTTCTCCTCCCCACCAGACTCCTCTCACCATTTCCCCTGTTCGGCCCCCAGCTCCTCACGTGCCGGTGAGGCTGCTGGAAATGGATTGCCTTCTCCAGCCCCACCCTCCTTACTCTCATGGGAAAGTTGACGCTGTGGAATATCCAAGACCCCGTGCTTCTGGGAATGCTGCTCATTTTCCCTGATGCGGCTATCTCAGCGCTCCTCTTTTTTTTTTTTTTTTTTTTTTTTTTGCGGTACGCGGGCCTCTCACTGTTGTGGCCTCTCCCGTTGCAGAGCACAGGCTCCGGACGCGCAGGCTCAGCGGCCATGGCTCACGGGCCCAGCCGCTCCGCGGCATGTGGGATCCTCCCAGACCTGGGCACGAACCCGTGTCCCCTGCATCGGCAGGTGGACCCTCAACCACTGCGCCACCAGGGAAGCCCTCAGCACTCCTCTTTTTATTTTATTCTGTTATCTTCATTTTGTTTTGGCCGTCTCTTTGCTCATAGTTTGTGACCCCAAGTGCGGCATTTTCTCACGTCTGTTCTTGAACTTGCTCTCTTGTTTCTGAGAATTTTTTTCTCCTTCAGTGAAAAATTCTGTGTTGGTGATCTTGCCACTTTCCACAGCTTCAAGTATGACCTCTCTTCATACAGATAATTCCAACCCAATTATCCTCCTAAGCTACAGATCTCCATCTACAACTGGCAGCTTGAATCTTATGCTGATGCCTTAAACTCTCCACATTTAAAACTAAATCCGGGGCTTCCCTGGTGGCGCAGTGGTTGAGTCTGCCTGCCGATGCAGGGGACACGGGTTCGTGCCCCGGTCCGGGAAGATCCCACATGCCGCGGAGCGGCTGGGCCCGTGAGCCATGGCCGCTGAGCCTGCGCGTCCGGAGCCTGTGCTCCGCAGCAGGAGAGGCCACAACAGTGAGAGACGCCGGCGTACGGAGAAAAAAAAAAGAAAAACTAAATCCATCGTCTCATGAAACGCGCTCCTGTAACTCTCTGAGCTCCTAGCAGAGTGCCTGACAAGAAGTAACACTCAGGCACAAAGTAAGTGTTCAGTAAATACTTGATGAATGAATGAATGACTTTGTTATTTGTATTAATATCAATTCCAGTAATGGCCATTCATCTTTCATTTATCTTTTCCTTTTACCTCCTAGCCCTATTTTGTTGCCAGTGTCAATATTCTGTCTTTACAGTACTCCTCAGATTTGTCTTTTAGCATTTCTGTTGTGTCTACCCTAATTCTGGCCTTTATTTTTTCTTGCTTATCTACCTTTATTCATCTCTCTACTGCTTTTTCCTCCCCACATTAGTCTAGCAATCACCTTCAAAATTACAGGCTAACTTTTACCATACTCCTTTGCAAAACCCTTTGGTGATTCTCGTTTCATTAGTAAATTAAAAATAAATTACAAGTATCAGGTTTTTCCGATATCATCATGTTCTATCTACCTCGTTTGAAGTCCTGGTATTCTTCACTACATAATCTTTACCCCAGACAACCTGTTTATCCTCCCTGTAAGGTTTCTTTTTTCAAGTTTTTAAACAGTCAGATATCACAAGATTCCTCTAAGAAGACTTCTGTTAACTCAAGCAAATACTACAAACCTTTTACTTGTAGCTATAAACTTTATCCTGTATACTTGTATGCACACACACACTCGCACACGTGCACGCCTGCTTCTACTGCACTAGATCATATTTTAAAAGCAAAAACGACTTCTCATTCCCCTGTTATCCTCTGTAAACCTTAACACAGTGCCTTGCATATTGTGGGTGTAGAATAAGTACTTGCTGAAGTCCCCACTGCTGCCTTTTCTCATCCTACAATAAAGTAAGACTGATCCTAATCTCAGAATCTCTTCAGATTTTCACCTCATTATGGAACTCAGCCTTACTTGGAAATTAGGGGAATGTTACAGAGTTTAGTCACTTTTCCTATTACCCCAAGCTAAACCCTCCCCACTCAGCAAACTTTGGAGGGGGGGCTGTTGGGTGAGGTGGCAGGGCAAGCAGGGGACCGTGAGGATAACCAGATGGCTAACCTTTGATAGTCAAAGTGAGGGGCTGTTGTACAATAGTAGAAACTGTCTCTTATCTCTCCGGGCACTGTCTTAATTCCTCCTGACCAGTGGATATCAAAAGCTCGGCCCCCCAGTGTTAGGCAACACTCTGAAATGCAAGAGGATAAGAAGGTTACAGTGGAACAGACAAACCCAGAGAGCCCTGTATGATCAGATTATTTTAGTCATTAACACAGAAAGGTAGAATTAAATTGAGAACATTAAGTGGAAAATTCAGCTTATGTGCCCCCAAAATGTATGTATTTGAGACACATTTTAATGGAAAGTTACTGAGGCCACTGGGAGCTGCTGCCACCACCTGGGAGGCAGCCTGATTTGAACCTGTAGGTTGCCATAGTTACTTCTATTCTGTAAACTATTGTTTTCCTTATGGTGGTACACTGTAAAATACAATGTAAGGTATGTTTATATGTTCGTGCATATATTATATTTAATATTACACATTAAATTCATTTTCCAGGTTAAAATATATACCTATGAAGGTATCTCTGGGTGGTGCTTTAGAATAGAAATTTGGGGCTTCCCTGGTGGCGCAGTGGTTAAGAATCCTCCTGCCAATGCAGGGGACACGAGTTCGAGCCCCGGTCTGGGAAGATCCCACATGCCACGGAGCAACTAAGCCTGTGCGCCACAACTACTGAGCCCGCGCTCTAGAGCCCGCGAGCCACAACTACTGAACCCTGCGCGCCTAGAGCCCGTGTTCCGCAACAAGAGAAGCCACCGCAATGAGAAGCCCGCGCACCGCAACTAGAGAAAGCCCGTGTGCAGCAATGAAGACCCAATGCAGCCAAAAATAAAATAAATAAAATAAAAATAAATTTTAAAAAAATCTTTAAAAAAAAAAGAATAGAAGTTTGAGTCAGTCTCTGATTCAGCATTTAGGTTATATGTAACTTAAGAATAAAAGAAAGGAAGGAGTATAGGTTTTAGGGAAATTTGAACTTCAGTTAGGGTAGAAATATTCCAAGATAACCCAAAAGGCATAATGTTTCCTATAATGTTTAGAGTCTAACAGATGTCACTCAGAGATGTCGTGCTGTCTCAATGAAAGAATTAAAAGAGGCAAAAGATCTCTATTTGCATCTTGGCTCTGAAATTTGCAAGCTGACCCATGTTGGGCAAATCACTTAACATTTCTGAAATGGGCGTTCTCATATGGAAAAGGGGAAATATTAAGGTGAAGGTCCTGGATAATTATAAAATACTCTATCAGTATTGATTAGTCATTATTCTAGTATGTTTCCCTTTGTCAGCCAGCCACAAGCATGTAAATCGTAAGAGGAGGAAAAACGTGAAAAATAGGTAGTTGCTCAGTGGAAATATTTCAGTGTGTAAGTAATTATATTCTTAATTTCTTTGCTAATAGTATAGTCTGGGTTTTAGCAACCTCCCCTTGTGAAAATAAGCTTCTCTCATCCCTGTCTGTGGCATCTGATATTTACACAGACTTCCGTTAAAAATACTGTCAATGTCAAGTCTGACTTTTCTACAGTGTTTGCCGTATTCTCTTGTTAAGATCATCTTTCCATCTGTCAAGACACACACTCAAAGAGTCGTTTTGCTCATTACCTGAACCGCCTCTGTCAAAAATTCAAAAGAAAAGAAGACTGCCTTTTGTTATGGATGGACGCGAAGGACAGCAGTGCTGTCTGGATCTGAACCGTTTCCAGGAGCCCATCGTGTCACATGGCGCTGAGCGCGCTTAGGCGTGTGCCTTCCCTGCAGACACAGCGTCTCTGAATAGCACTCTGAGTGTTTCAGGAGTAAAAGAATAGAGTTAAACAGAAAAGGTCTGGCTGGTACTAAGACCGAGGAAGAAAGAGAAAAGTGAGTCAAGGACAGAAACTGACCCACTCGTGCAGGATGCTAGCCACGGACGGCCGTGAAGAACACAGCCCCGCACTCAGGGTTAGCGCAGCTCAGGACTGTCAGCGAGGAGAAAAGAGACTTTCAGAGACGATGCCTGTAGGGCAAAGTTCCAGGTTGATGTGCATGGTTAGACATCTTGGTTTTGTGAGTCAGGCTGAGGGTGGAGAAACTAAAGCAGCAACACAAAATGGCTTTTATGTCCCTGTTTAATGTAAGGGATGCAGTGGAGTCGCTGACTCTTGTACGGTCTAGCAGGGCCATCTTAGAGCTGCTACACACCCGGCAAAAGCCAGCTCAGCTGTGCGAGCGTTCGAATACAGGGTACAGGGAGTACAACGTGACTATAATTTATATGGAAAGTAATCCCTACTTTCTGTGGATTCCAGATCATATCACAGAGTAATAGGCAACCTTCACGGGAATCAGTCAAATCATCATATCACAATACCTCCATCTTCAGAGATCATAACATTTCCTCTTACCTATCACTTCAGAAATCATGCCTCAACTTCCTTTCTCTCATTTTGGAGACAAGGATGCATATTTTGAGTCACATCATAGAAGACTGCATCAAATAGGCTCATCAAGAATTTTCATTACCAGTTCTTAATTCTAGTCTTTTTTTTTTTTTTTTTTTGCGGTACGCGGGCCTCTCACTGTTGTGGCCTCTCCCATTGTGGAGCACAGGCTCCGGACACGCAGGCTCGGCGGCCATGGCTCACGGGCCCAGCCGCTCCGCGGCATGTGGGATCTTCCTGGACCGGGGCACGAACCCGTGTCCCCTGCATCGGCAGGCGGACTCTCAACCAGTGCGCCACCAGGAAAGCCCTTAATTCTAGTCTTTGATATATGACTTAGAGAAATTAAGTCTAGGTATCACACCCATTGTGAATCTAGAGACTTCTGGGACAGGGGAGCAACCAGATAAAATGTCATCGCAAGGTGAAATTTACACGGTGTGGCTAACCTGACAGATTTTATCCCAGGTGATATGTGTGCAGAGGTGGAAGAGATAAGTTACCAATGAGGGCCTTTTAAATATACACTGAGGAACCGTTTTTGATTCTATCAGAAACTATAGTACAACCCAAATCCACCTCAATCAAACTTTCAAACAGAAATATCTACCCCTACTCAAGCTGGAATTCAATACTAAAGATAATTATGCTCTTTAAAATAAGGCAAAAACAGAAAGTGAGCGATGTGGGTAGAGGCTCACTAAGTTGGAAATAGCACGGAGCTAGGAGTCAGCACAACTGTCTTCCTGCCGAGGTTCCCCCACTTTTGAGCTATTTCATTGGGAGCAGTTGGTCCTGAGCCTCAGTTTCCCAACCTGTTCCTTGTGAGTAATATCATCGATGCTGCCTACCTGATGAGGTTCCTGAATAGGTCAAATACGATTATGTAAGCACTTTGTAAATGATAAAAATATCACGTAAATATCAAGCAGTGACATTTTACATATGGTATGGTAGTTAAATAAGCTTTGGGGAATTGCTCTGTAAAAGACTGACAGTGCAAAGGTGAACTTGATAGTGGTGTTACTACAGCACAATTTACACAAGTCTCAAGCAGGGAGATGAGACTGGAAAAGCATTGAATAGGTGTCTCACTTCAACTGCCACCCATAAGCATTAGAAGGAGCCATGGGGAGGTTCTGAGATCACCCCCCTTCTGTCCCAGCCCCTCGTGTTGCTGGAAAGCATTGTGGGCCTAATGGGGCAGCAGCATAGACACAGCCGGAAGCAGGAGCCAAGTATCCCATCATCCAGAGTAAGTAAGTTGCCAGGCTGCAAGTTGGGGGGAACGGTTACTAAGGTCACCTAATCAATCTTCTCTCTTTTCCTTCCACACCATTCATGCACAGCAAACAACTCCTGGTTTTTTCTGAAACAATGCACAAAAGAGCCTACTGAAGGTAAATCACTGAGGAAGAGATAAAGCAAAGGGATTTTTCAGTGTGACTTTGGATATAGATCAAGTTAACAGTGAACAGAAGCAAGAGCTACTTTTCTGGTGTAGCTTTTCTTCGGCTTGGGACCTTTAAAGCCTCTTAGCGTCTAAAGTGTGGAAAGGAGTTTGGGGTCTTGCATTGTATCTCCATGTAGTTTTCCAACATACTAAAATTTTTAAAGAACACAGTATGTGATACTGTTGCATAAAAACAATCAAACAAAACCCAAAAGCTATATATATACATCTGAACCATTTACCATTACTGTTGCCAGTCAGTTTGGTACTTTTAGATCTGTGTTGATCTAAACAGGCACGAGATTGGCCTATTATTTTTCCTTCTCATACTGTTTTTGTCAGGATTGGTAGCCAAGGTATTGTAGCCATATAAAATGAGTTGGGGAGTTTTCCCACTTGTTCTGTTTGAGATTCGAAAGGTTTATCAGTAACCCAATTTAAAACCATCTGGGAGAGGTACAAACCAGTAGGTATAAAATAAACCAGATATAAGTATATAACGTATAACAGCAAGAATATAGCCAATCTTTTATAATAACTTTAAATGGAGTATTATCCATAAAAACATCAAATCACTATATTATACACCTGGAACTAATACAATATTATAAATCAACTATACATCAGTATAAAGAAAGAAAGAAATATTTTTCCTATTCCAAAAAATAAAAGTTACATCAAAAAATAGGAAAACAAAACCATCTGGCCTTAGGGACCTATTTGTGAAAAGATTTTTAACCACTGCATCAGTTTATTTTATAGTTAAAGAACTATCAGGTTTTCCATTTATTTCCTGAGTGAATTTTGTCAGGTTATGATTTTCTGGGAAATAGTGCATTTCATCAAAGTTTTCAAATTTATGGATATTAAGTTATTCAAATTGTTCTTTTTATACTTTTTTTCCTGCCTGTAAATATCTTCCCTGTACATTCTAACGGTGTTTATTTTTACCTTCTCTCTCTCTTTCCCCCTCAAGCCATCTTATCAGAGGTTTGCGAAATGTATTGGTCTGTCCAAAGAAGCAATTTTTGGCTTTGTTGAACTCTATTGCTTCTATGTTTTCCATTTCATTAATTTTTTGAAAAAATAAACTTTTTGATTTTAGAATAATTTTAGATATACAGAAAAATTGCAAAGGTGGTACAGAGAGTTTCTGTACTTCAGGTTAGTCTAAGTTACATACATCATAATGTCATACATTCCTACAGCACATTTGTCAAAACTGGAAGACTAATATTGGCACATTACTCTTAACTAACCACGAGGCCTTATTTGGATTTCACCAGTCCATTGGGGGTTTTTTTTTGTTGTTGTTTCTTTTTTTTTAAATGTCCTCTTTTCTTTTCCAAGGTCCAACTCGGGATACCACATTACATTCAGTCCTCAAGTCTCTTCTGATCTGTGGCAGTTTCTCAGTCTCTCCTCCTTGTTTTTCATGACCTTGACAGTTTAGAGGAGTACTGGCCAAATATTTTGTCAAAGGTCCCTCAATTTGGGTTTCTCTGACGTTTTCACGATTAGACTGGGGCTACAGGTTTTTGAAGAAATGAAATACCCTCTCATCTCATCCTTTCTGGGAGCACATGATATCTACAAGACATAGCTGGTCATGTTAACCTTGATCACTTAGTTAAGGTAGTGTTTGCCAGCTTTCTCCACTGTAAAGATATTGTTTTGTTGTCTCCATGTGCTATTTTTTGGATATAGGTCACTAAGTCCGTACTCAAGAAGAGAGAGAGGGGAATTAAACCCTACTTCCTGGAGGGAGGACTAGCTACATATAGTAAGTTGGAATTCTTCTGCAGTGAAGATTTGTCTCTTGCCCCCTGTGTATTTAGTCAACCACTTGTTTATATCAATATGGGTTCATGTATAGTTACTTTACACTTCGGGTTATAATCCAGTACTACTTTGTTTTGTTGCTCAAATTGTTCCAGCTTTAGCCCTTGAGAGCTCTTTCGGACAGACTCCCTTTGATGTGTTTTTTTGAGCACTTTCTTAGTCTCTGGTACTAAAACATGCTTGTAGTTCATATTGTTTTTTCCCTGCCTCAGCCCTAGAATCAGCCATTTCTCCAAAGATCCCTGATACCTTTTCTTAGAGGACGGTATATAGAAACCAAGGATGATGGATATGCTCATTGCTATTGGGATGCCATTGCTTCCAGGCCCTCTGAGTGGACACAGCTAGGTGATATGTATGTATGTATGTATACTAACCCATGAGTTCATACTGATGTCTCCGCCTCTAGTCCAATACCACAAAGCTCATATTAGCCAGAGAGTCTTGCTTATTCATAACTTCTTTCTTCAACAGTGAGAAATCTGGCTTCTGCCATCCCATCCATTTACTTATTTGTTCAACCCCAGTATACACGTAAAGCAGTTTCAGAATTTGCCAACTAGAGTACACTGTGCACAGGGCCTTTAGTTATTGACCTTAGAGTTTCCAATCAAAAATGTTTTCCAAAGTTCAATATGACACCTTCTTTTTTCCCCCACTCTATTTAGTGAGGTTATGTGTCATAAAATACAGTTAGAGTCACTTGCACAATATGCATTCCATCCTGGGATCCCTCAGTGTCGTAGTTGATGTAGAATTTTTTTTTTCTTCTTTAAGCTTGTATACAGTAAAGTTCACTCTTTTTGCTGTACAATTCTTATAGTTCTGTGGGTTTTGACAAATCCACCCTAGTGCTAGTTCTATCACCCTAAAAGTTCCCCTGTGTGCCCCCTTTTGTAGTCAACCATTTCATTAAACTTTGTCTTCGATTTTATTATTCCATCCTTCTACTTTCTTGGATTATTTTTTCTACCTTCCTAAATTAGCTGTTTAACTCATTACTAGTCATCTTTTCTTCTTTTCTAAAATAAGTATTTAAGGTTAAATTTCCACTAAGTACTGCTTTTGCTACATAATGCCTTTTGACAGTGTATTTCATTCAAATTCACTCTAAGTAATTCTAACTTTCCATTATAATTTCTTCTTAGACACAGGGTTGTTTATATTTTAGAATTTCTAGGAAAGTGAATTTTTTTTGGTTATATTCTTGATAATTGATTTCTAACTTAATTTCTTTGTGTTCAGAGAATGTAATCTGTATGATACTGATTCTTCATAACTTGAGACTTCTTTATGTCCAGTTATGTGTTAAATATTATAAATGTTTCATGTCATTTGAAAAAATATGTATATTCTGTAGCTTGGTACGGCAAGCAGGAGTTTTGTGGTTCAAATCTTCTAAACTCTTACTGGTTTTTTGTCTGCTTGATCTGTGGGGTTATGACCAAGGTGAATGGAAAGCTGCCACGGCAGTGGTGGTTTCTTCCTCTACTGCAAATTTTTGCTTTGTATTTTGAGACTGTTTATTAGGTGTATTCAAGTTTTAAAATTATTAAATATTCCTGATGCATGGAAATTATTATTATGATTTAGTGACCCTTTTCATAATTAATAATGCATTTTACATTAAAGTTTACTTAGATGGTTATTAGCGTAGCCTTCTTTTGGCATTTCTCTGATATATGTTTATTATTACTTTTCATCTTTCTGTATTCTTGTGTCGTATAAATAGCACACTAGATTCTGATTTAATTATACAGTATAACAATTTCTGTTTTTTAATTAGTTTAGTCCATTTACAATTATCATGTGTATTGATGTAAGTAAATTCATTTCTACCATTTTATTTTGGACTCTTTTAGGCTCATGTCTCTAAGCTTTTTGTTTCACCCAGTTTATTTTCTTTTTTTCTCCTCATTTACATTTTTCACCTTTTGAGATTTTACCATGTATGTGACTAAAATTTTAAATCTTATGCTAATCAGCAAATTCTCCCCTCCTTCTGAAAAGTGCAGAGACCTTAGAACATTTCCCTCCAGTCACCCCCCTTCCTGGCTTACATGCTTATGTTATCCGGTATTTTAACTGTATCCTTATTTGTTTTCTAATCTTACACATTAGACATTATTTTTATTATTTTATACTCAATACTTGCTTCAATTTAGAAATTACTTTTTTCCTAAAGTATATTCTTTGGAATTCCATATAATGGAATACCTATAGATAACGAATTTTGGAATTTCTTTGTTTCATTCACATTTTTGAAAGAAAATTTTGCTTGTTATACATTCTACGCTGACAGTTATTTTCTCTCAGAACTTTGAAGATAGTACTCCATTTTCTTCTGACTTCCTGGGTTAACAAGGCTTCATTGCCATTCTTTTGAGGGAGATTTGATTTAATAGTTTTAGGATTATTTTGTTCTTTTGTGTTTTGTGGGTTCACTGTTCAGTAATATGTCTACATGTGGATTTCTTTTTAAATAATTCTGTTTGGGAATTTTGTGGCTTTCTGATCCATGTCCGCTGATATTGGGTAAGTGCAAATTTCTTTGAATTTACCTTGATTGGGATATGAAGATCCATGTTTTTCATCAGTTCTGGAATATTGTAATCTCTTTAAGTATTGTCTCTCCTCCAATCTCGCTCTCTCTTAAACTCCAGTTACCCATATATTAGGCATTTTATCTTCTGTATCTCTTAATGTCTCTAATATATATTCTATCTACTTATTTCTCCAGCTGCATTCTATATAATATTTTTAGTTCTGTCTTCTACTTCAGGACTCAGCAGACTTTTTCTGTAAAGCGCTAGATAGTAAACATAATAAATATTTTGGACTTTGTGGGCTATATGGTCTGTCACAACTACTTGACTCTTACTGTAGGGCAAAAGCAGCCAAATGGGCAGTATGTAAATGAATGAGTGTGGCTTGTGTTCTAATACAATTTGATTCACAAAGACAGGTGGTAGACTATCATTTGCTGGCCCTTGCTCTACTTCCACATTTCTCTCTTCAGCTACGACACCTGCTTTTTAACCTACTCATTGAAATGTTCATTTCAATTATTAATTTTTTTAGTTCTAGAAATTCTCTTAGGTTCTTTTTTAAATCCATTTGGTAATTTCTGAGTAGCTCTCATTCCTTTCTTGGCTTTTATTTCCTTTTTTGTTTCCTTAGACCTTTTATAATTAGTTATTTTGTATTCTGATCATTGCAATAACTAAAATTTCTAGGTGTTTATATAAATCCATTGTCTCTGCTGATGTTTTTGCCATGGTCAACCGTTTGCTTATTCTGCTAGCGGTTTTTGTAGTAAGCACGTATACTTGGATTAATCTGTGGAAATCCTACAAGGCCAGGGTTGAGAATGCTTGCTTCCCAAAAGGATTTGCTCTTGCTTTTACTTGGTGATAGGAGGTGCTACTGGAGCTGTTTTATTTTCCATCTTGGAGATTCCTCGATTGCACAGGTGGTACCCAGTTTAATGAGGTCAGGCAAGTGGTGCATATTCTCAAGAAAGACTGTTTTCACTCAGTCTATAGATGTTGTACAGACGGATTTCCTTGTTTGTTCTCCTTTGCAAGGATATAGATTTTCTAGCCCATCCTTTCACTGACAGTATAGCCCATTCGAACATCCCATTTTTTGCAGTCATCTCAAATTTAGCTGCCCATGCAGATTAGGTCTCTGAGCCCGTGGTGCATTCCCTCGAACAACGCAGCTACAGAACCTCCTTGGAATGGACATTTGCCCTTAAGGCAGCCCTGGTGTTCACATTCACCCCTACTTTGATTTCAGCTCCTAGTTCATTTTTATTTTCCTGCTCTTGGGAGAATTTTTTACTTTCTTATAAGTACAACATAACATTTAACTGTATTTGCTATAATTTATTCAGTGTTTAGGAGTTTTGTAGTGAAGAGGGACTTTTGGAGTATCACATCAGTCTACTATAATAGGAGCAGAAATCACGTGATAAAACTTGCATTTTGAGAAAAACATTTGGACATCTCAAAGGAGAACCTCCTGGGACTCTCTCCCTAACCCCTCTGCTTCAAGTGCCCCCTGGTTAACTGCTGCTCATCCATTGCATCTCAGCTTTACTATTCCCAAACTGAATCCTTACCTGAAATTCAAACTACATCAGAGCTTTGTACTTTCGCCCTTCTTAAATGTAATGTACACTTACTGTCTAATTTTTCTTTTTTATGCCTTTCCCTATTGTAAATTCTATTAGGGAAGGAGTCATTTCTGTTGTGCTAATATTGTATCCCCAGGACCTGGCCAGTACTCGATAAATATATGTTGAGTAAGTAAATGAATGACATTGGAGCATATGTTTACAAATTTTATAGGTGACATGTTGGGGTACTTCATAAATAGATCTCACGATTACATGTTCTTCATGAATTAAATGCAGTGAGTTTTATGGCCCGTGGAAAGACCCCATGTAACCAGCAAGATTGTGCCATTTTACAACATAGAAATTAATAAATTGAAGCAATGAAATACCCTTTTTATATATAAAATTGAAAATGATTATAACAAATGATAAAGACCACAGTTGATGAAGTTAGAGGGAAATTAATAATTTCACACACTGTGGGTCAGAGTATAAGCCGGTAAGTGCTTTCTTAAGAAGCAGTTTTGTGATATGTATCAAATGCCTGAAAATGTCATCTCATTTGTCTTAGCTCAGGCTACCATAACAAAATACCATAGACTAGGTGGGTTAAACAACAGAAATTTATTTTCTAACAGTTCTGGAGACTAGAGTCTGGGCGCCAGTGTGGTTGGGCTTTGAGGAGGACTCTTTTCCTAGCTTGTAGATGACTCCCTTCTCTCTGTGTTCTTACAGAAGAGAGAGAAAAAGATCTTACTCTTCCTCTTCTAACAAAGCCACCAATCCTATCAGATTGGTGTCCTAGCCCTATGACCCCATTCCACCTTAAGTACTTCCTGAAAGCCCTGTCTCCAAACACAGTAATATTGGGGGTTGGGACTTCAACATATGAACTTTTAGGGAAATACAGTTTGATCCATAGTACCATTTAACCTAACAATATACTTTCAGGAATTTACCCCAAGGAAACAATCAGAGATGGGTTAAAAATATTTAGTGTAAGATTGGTTATTGCAGCAGTGTTTATGGTAGGAAAAAAATGGAAAAAGTCTAAATTTCTACTAATAGAATATTGGATTAATATATTATGGTGCTAAAGACTGTCATACAGAGTGAAGTTAGTCACAGAGTCACTCTATGTGATATCGTATAATATCGCTTATATGTGGAATCTAGAAATATGGTACAGATGAACTTATTTGCAAAGCAGAAATAGAGACACAGATGTAGAGAACAAACATATGGATACCAAGGGGGAAAGTGGGGGTGGGATGAACTGGGAGATTGGGATTGACATATATACACTACTATGTATAAAATAGTTAACTAATGAGAACCTACTGTATAGCACAGGGAACTCTACTCAGTGCTCTGTGGTGACCTAAATGGGAAGAAAATCCAAAAAAGAGGGGATATATGTATACGTATGCATACTGTATACTGACTTACTTTGCTGTACAGCAGAAACTGACATAACATTGTAAAGCAGCTATACTCCAATATAAATTTTTTTAAAAGTACATGATACATCCATATAATGAAATATCATTCTTCCATTAAAAAGCATATATTAGAATATTTAAATGATGTGAGAAAATGTTTATACTTCATTAAAAGAATCAAATTATACATTAGAATGTGCAATATATGTATAGATTTATAGAAAGAAGGCTGGATTATATTTACAAAATGTTATTACCAGTTATTTCTGATTGGGGCATTTAAGAAAACTTTTGTCTTTGTATTTTTCTGAATTCTCCTCCCCAATTATGATGTGTATATAGTTCTTTAATTTTTAAAAAAAGTTATTTTAAAAAATAATATTAGGTATTAGGCAGAGATGATACTTATATCAGAGAACACTATCAACCTTAATTCTCTTTATTTTTAAAATCCTCTTGATATTTTATTTTTCTTGAGTTCTAGAATTTTGTGCAGTATTGATTTTAGTTGGTTCCAGGAGAGGACAGTTATGAGACACCTTGATACCTGTCCTTGACCTGTCTGTCCATCATTACTTCACCACAAAAACTAAGTCACAAGATCACGTATCTTCATAGTGTCAGATTCCTGCCTTTTTTTTTTTTTTTTTTTTTTTGTAGAAGTATCTAAAACCTCCAAAGAAAATAGAATACAGTCGGAAATTCAAATATGGAAAGGATCAGGAGGGAGGAGGGTTTGGAAAAAGAGAATATGATTTTTAAATTTCATTTCCGAGATATTTTCTCCTAGAAAATCTGTTTCTTCTATTTCAATGAATGTATAGGGGTAGAATTAATTTCTTCTTCTGGATATTTGAAAATTTCAGAGGAAGTAAAAGGACACTGTTTATATATTATATGACCATCCAAATGATACATCATTTTGTTTGAAACAATAGGAGGTGTTATAGATTTGAGAACAAAAATGAGAGATTATTGTTTTCTCCCTCATCTTCCACCATTTCTTATTTTTTTGTGTGCTGTGTCTTCCTCTTTTTTTTTTTTTATTCTGTTCACAAATGGATATTGGTGGGAAATACACGAAGTGCAAAGTGACTTTTACCTGCTGTGCTGTAGGCAGAATTGACAATTCAGAAATACCACCCTCTAAGTGTCTCTCCCCTTCTCACTCTCTCTGGAGGAAGCTAAGATGTTATACATTCCTCATCAGAGAGGGCAGGTGAAAAGAAGCCTATAAGAAACTCAAAAGCACCATGAACTTTGTCATTTGCCCACTCATTGCTTGCAAAATATCTTTTACCACAAACCACCAAACTGCCAGGACAAGCAAACCTACCTGAGGAGTTTGGAGAGGGAGGGAGTATGAGGCGGGAAGGTAAAGGAAATCTCATCAATTTACAGGACTTTTCTATATGTTAACTCCTGGTGTATTTATTCAACCCACAGACTTCCCAAGCACTCTGTTCCAGGCGGTATGTCTATTCCTAGAGATTATAAAGCGAAAGGCACATTTATCCTTCGAGTATCTATAAGCTGTCCCACTGGTAAAAGTGATTAAGAAAATAACCATAGGGCTTCCCTGGTGGTGCAGTGGTTGAGAGTCTGCCTGCCTATGCAGGGGACACGGGTTCATGCCCCGGTCCGGGAAGATCCCACATGCCGCCGAGCCCGTGAGCCATGGCCGCTGAGCCTGCGCGTCCGGAGCCTGTGCTCCGCAACGGGAGAGGCCACAGCAGTGAGAAGCCCGCGTAGAACAAAAAAAAAAAAAAAAAAAAAAAGAAAAGAACCGTAGAAGATGTTATAGTTTTCATTGAGTAATAGAACAAATGCTCATCAGCACTAAATAGTGCTTTTTAAGTGGGAATTGTAGGGAGATACCATGATTAAATAATTCTCGGATGTGCTATTAAAACAAATTAAACCCATTTCTTCACTGTCAGCCTTCTCAGACCTCACTGTTGCACTAAGAACCTCCAACGAGGTCTCATGATTCGCGGTGTTCAAAAAAAAAAAATACATGGAGTGTTTCACCCTTTTTGTTGGAGTGTGTCAATTCACCCAGATGAAATGGATGTTAAACATGCCAGAATTAGTCTGTATTAGTCTTATGGGCCTCTGAAATGTTGTATGATACTGAAAAACACATGAACTGTCTACTATCGAGCCAAGGGAAGTGAAGTTACTGGGTTTGTCCACATCAGAACATTTAGGCAGATCCCTTCCTTGGTATTTTCTCTTCTGCTCAAATACCCAACTCTGCAACCCAGTTGTGTACTCTTCTCAGATCTTTCTTGAAATACAGTGGAATCATCATTTCCCTTCATGGAAACTATTCTCTGAACTACCCCAAAAGCCATCAGAGATCACAGGAAATGGATGGGTAATACTGTACATCCCTCTTGTTCCGGAGTTGTCTTTTCAGAACATCTTCCTCACTTTAGAGCTTATGCTGTACTCATTACAGAAGGAATTGGTAATCATGACAAGATGTCACGTATACAGAAAGGATTCTGTTTGCTTTAAAATACCTAATATGCCAGATTGATGAATAGCACAAATTATAAAATCCCTTAGTTCATGGAGGAATTGAGTAAAATTAATTTGTACAGGCCTTAATATGTATAGGAACTATTTTTTTGAGGAATCCACCTTTCACAAAAGGTGTTCTCTGTGTGCGTGGGTGTGTGCATGTGCACACATGTGATGGTTTCTGTGAAAACAGAATATGACCCATAGGCAGATGTAAGATCAGTCTATTAAGTATGAATCAGTGGCAGAAAGTTGTGTTGTATGATCCTGTTTTTTAAGAATGTTTCAAGTGTAATTAACATAGACACAACTGCATGTGGTGTTCAGTTGCTTATTATGTAATACCAGAAGGAAGTTCTGTGTCATAGCTCATTTGACAGTATCTATAATTAAAAGAAGTGTACCTGCTTTATAACTTGTTCATATCTTAAATTTATTTCACAGAACTGTCTATTTTTATTAAAATCATGTAACTTCTGTAACTACAGCCCTCAGGAAAAAATGAAAATGTTAACTCTTGGTACACGAACATACACTTCCTTCCCATTGGAACCACTTTAATGTAATAATATAATAATATAGGCATAGAGTTAAACCCCAGTTAACATTCAAATCAGAAAACTGGTCTTCTTTGTCAGAATTTTAAATAACCACATTTTAACATCATCTTTTTATCAGTGTCAAAGAGGCATTATTATTTTTGCTTTTACTATCTCAGGAAAACTATTCTTGAGATTAAAACCAATTCATTTCATTAATAATTAAAATGGCAGGTAAACACTAAAAATTTTCTGCTAAGTGTAAATACATGCTAATTTTTTGTTAGAGATCTTTTTACCCAGAATTCCTAACTATAATTCCTGCTCTAGCTTGCTTTTCAAAAAATTTTCTATTTTTCCTACTGTTATATAATAAAAATTTTCCAAATAATTCATGCCATATTAATACTAATAAGTAATAATATGTGATATTACTAATTCATGAATTCTTATAATCGTATATAACTGATACTTTTTATTCTATATAGCACTCATTCATTTCTTTAGCATTTATATATTGAATACTAACTGTATGCCAGCTACTGTTCTATGCACTAGGAGTACAGCACAAAGAGACAGACAATAAACAAATAAATATATCACATGTTGGACGATGGCAATATATACAACGGCAAGTAATACAGAGGCCTGTGGAAATGGGAGATTACACTCTTACACCAGATGGTTAGAGGTAACCTCGCTAATCCTGAGTCATGTTGGTAGAGATAAGAAGGAAGTGACCATACAAATTGTGAAATTTTTTGTTCTAGTTCTGTGAAAAATGCCAGTGGTAGTTTGATAGGGATTGCATTGAATCTGTAGATTGCTTTGGGTAGTAGAGTCATTTTCACAATGTTGATTCTTCCAATCCAAGAACATGGTATATCTCTCCATCTATTTGTATCATCTTTAATTTCTTTCATCAGTGTCTTACAATTTTCTGCATACAGGTCTTTTGTCTCCTTAGGTAGGTTTATTCCTAGATATTTTATTCTTTTTGTTGCAATGGTAAATGGAATCATGTCATCTGCAAACAGTGACAACTTTACTTCTTCTTTTCCGATTTGGATTCCTTTTATTTCTTTTTCTTCTCTGCTTGCTGTGGCTAAAACTATGTTGAATAATAGTGGTGAGAGTGGGCATCCTTGTCTTGTTTGTGATCTTAGAGGAAATGGTTTCAGTTTTTCACCAGTGAGGAGGATGTTGGCTGTGGGTTTGTCATATATGGCCTTTATTATGTTGAGGTAAGTTCCCTCTGTGCCTACTTTCTGCAGGGTTTTTTATCATAAATGGGTGTTGAATTTTGTCAAAAGCTTTCTCTGCATCTATTGAGATGATCATATGGTTTTTCTCCTTCAATTTGTTAATACGGTGTATCACATTGATTGATTTGCGTATATTGAAGAATCCTTGCATTCCTGGAATAAAACCCACTTGATCATGGTGTATGATCGTTTTAATGTGCTGTTGGATTCTGTTTGCTAGTATTTTGTTGAGGATTTTTGCATCTATGTTCATCAGTGATATTGGCCTGTAGTTTTCTTTCTTTGTGACATCTTTGTCTGGTTTTGGTATCA
>NC_041218.1:28720725-28812362 GCF_002837175.3 Physeter macrocephalus
GGATGAATGTATAAAGAAGATGTGGCACATATATACAATGGAATATTACTCAGCCATAAAAAGAAACGAAATTGAGTTATTTGTAGTGAGGTGGATGGACCTCGAGTCTGTCATACAGAGTGAAGTAAGTCAGAAAGAGAAAAACAAATACCGTGTGCTAACATATATATGGAATCTAAGAAGAAAAAAAAAGCATGAAGAACCTAGGGGTAAGACAGGAATAAAGACACAGACCTACTAGAGAATGGACTTGAGGACACGGGGAGGGGGAAGGGTAAGCTGTGACAAAGTGAGAGAGTGGCATGTACATATATACACTACCAAACGTAAAATAGATAGCTAGTGGGAAGCAGCCACATAGCACAGGGAGATCAGCTCGGTGCTTTGTGACCACCTAGAGGGGTGGGATAGGGAGGGTGGGAGGGAGACGCAAGAGGGCTTTGTTGTAAAGCAGAAACTAACACACCATTGTAAAGCAATTATACTCCAATAAAGATGTTAAAATAAATGAATGAATGAATGAATAAAAGGAAGGAAGTGAGTGAGCAAGCCATGTGTGTGCATAGGGAACGGCTCCTGGGCAGTGGAAGCTCCACATGCAAAGGCCCTGAGGCAGAGCATGCTTCCTATGTTTGAAGACTAGCTAGGAGACCAGCATGGCTAGAGTGGAGGACTTGCCATGAGGGGCCAGAGGAAATCAGAGTGGGCTTTGGCTTTTACAATGAGTGTTACCACTATAGGGATATGACTCACACTTGAAAATGGCTCACAATAGCCTGTAGCTACTCTGACAAAGAAAAGACTGGAGGAGAGAGAGACCAAGGAGGCTACATCCATACTCAGGGAAGAGCTGATGATGACCGGAACCAGGGGAGCAGCAGAAGTGGTCAGGGGTGGTCAAGTTCTAAATATTTTTTGAACATATAGCTGACAAATTAATTTATAAACTGAGCT
Source organism: Physeter macrocephalus (assembly GCF_002837175.3). NCBI lineage: Eukaryota > Metazoa > Chordata > Mammalia > Artiodactyla > Physeteridae > Physeter > Physeter macrocephalus. Next base: position 28,721,680 of record NC_041218.1, read on the forward strand.
TATAAAACTATTATACTTTGAATCTCTGTTACCCTGAGTCTACTAGGCAAATGTTCATCAAATGTAACTGGTTTAAATATCTCTCAAGGATTCTGCAAGTGCCTGTATCATAATGCACGAAAGAGCAAATTTTAGGATTTCCTGTGTTAAGGTCTTTTTCAACTGAATCACTGATTCAGTGGTAGGTATTTTAAACTGTATTGGTATTTAAGCTCTCTGCCTTATACAAGTAACATAGAAAATGTGTGATGTGAGGAAGTGTATTTAAAATAGTTCCAGCATTGTTGCTTCTCAAATATAGCTTCCATTTTTTTATTAGGGATTTTTCGTATTCTTGATTTTCTGTTAAAACACAGAGGAAAGACAATAAGGCATGGGCACTGAGAGCCTCTGATTTGGAATGCAAGAGACCTAGATTCAAGTCCAGGCTCCTGTCCTTACAAGCTGTGTGACCTTGCAGAAGTCACCTAACCTCCCTGAGGCTCAACAGCCTCCTCTCTTGGGGACTAGAGAAAGGATTGCTGTGGGCATCCTATGTTGTTATACATATAAAACAGAACAGTACGAGGCACATTGATAATTGCTGTGTTTGTTTTAATAGCAATCATGACAAGATATTGATGACATGGAAGTATTTGCATTTACTAGGAAGAATAATTTTAGAAGGAGCTGTTACTTTTAGGCTTGACTGCAGCAAAGTTGCCATTTAACCTCAATAATTTAGATATAGAAGGCCACTTCATATACCTAATATAGTCTGGTATACACATTAAAATAATGATATGTGAATAAGGGCAAGTCCAAAATATAAAATGTATTTAACCTGTCAGATGTATACGTAATTTAGTAATAAGCTCAGTGAAGTGACAGCCCTTCACTGTGTATAACAGTCTTTATCTCAGTGAAAGTGACACGAGTGACATTCCCCCCAGCTGACCTTTCTCGCTCTTCATCGACTGAACCCCTGGCCTCATTCAGTCAGGTAGGCGATGTGCCCCAGCAAAGTTTCATATGACCCACCAATGTACTCTGTCACTGTGGATTACAGTCTCCTTTGACAGTTGAAACAAACAGTAAAATTCACTCAAATATAATTGTGTGGCATCTGTCAGAGCGCAAGGCCAAAGGACCATGTCAATCATCAGAACAATAAAGAGAAGTTCTTTGCTCTTTTTCATCAAGTTTGCATAGGTGTATTTAGTGAATTGACCACTGGCAACTCTATGGTATGGGATGTTTTGCTGTCTATGTAATAGCATAATGTAGTTATAGTTTTTGTCTGCCCAAATTCCCAAATTAATGATTTAGATAGAACTATCCAATTCAACTTTTGTGATCATTGGCAGTAGTTATGCTTAGGTTACAGTCTGGGTTTTGTGCTATTATTTGCTTGGTAGGAATTGACTCTGAAGTAATATGTGAAAAAAAATCCGTTGTTAAATTATTCTAAAACATTGGGGTTAGTTGATAGTTCATTGCTCTAGAATTTAAAATCAGACTTTCTTTTTTCCTTCCTAAAAATTTTGAAAGACCAAATATTTTGCCCTTAGTTTTTCTGCAGTTAACATTCAAACTGAATTTTGATGGATCAGAATGAAATGTAATTGTAAGTAATATTTTCAAAGCATAAATTCAAGCAGGATGCAAGTTTCTGAAATAAATTATTTACTCTGTTTTAGAAAAAAATTCTCAGATTTAAATGAGGCTTTTTTTTCTGGGAAAAATGATGCTTTGATATGGATAAAAGGTCTTTAAGCCAGTATGATTCAGGTATAACTTTAGAATTAATTGCTTTTATCCTGACTAGTTTACAAGCATCAAAAATGCACACACACACACGTATAGATGTCTAGGTAAAAAACAGTGGGAACCGCAAATAAAAATCTTGTTGGGAAGGTTATTTTAAATACCCATTTTTTTCATAATCCTCACTTGTATCTATTTTATACATAAGCATTAAAAATTAGTAAGTTCAAATGATAAATCTTTGGAAATTAAAACAATCTTTAGAAAAATAAGTTAATTTGAGAAGATATGATTGGTGTTAAGAAATGCAAAAGATTCATTTTGTTGAAATATATAAATATTTAAAGTAAATGTGAAATTGATGTATCTTTTTCTCTGTTTTAACAGTGAAATTCATATATTCAAAATTTTAGATGACTGCTGTACTACCAGATACTTAAATTGATATAGAATAAATTCTGAATCCCTATTAGATATATTTTATGTTTTCAATCCTAATCTTAGTAAAAGAAGACTTCTGTTCAGTCTTTAGTGCTACTTTTTTTTTTTTGGTTGCGTTGGGTCTTTGTTGCCGCACACGGACTTTCTCTAGTCGTGGCGAGCAGAGGCTCCTCTTCGTCGCGGTGCGCGGGCTTCTCGTTGCCGTGGCTTCTCTTGTTGCGAAGCACGGGCTCTAGGCACACAGGCTTCAGTAATTGCAGCAAGCAGCCTCAGTAGTTGCGGCTCGTGGGCCCTAGAGCACATGGGCTTCAGTAGTTGCGGCTTGCAGGCTCTTAAGTGCAGGCTCAGTAGTTGTGGTGCACGGGCTTAGTTGCTCTGTGCCATCTGGGATCATCCCAGACCAGGGATCGAACCCGTGTCCCCTGCATTGGCAGGAGGATTCTTAATCACTGCACCACCAGGGAAGTCCCTGTTACTACTTTTAAAGGTACTACTTTATTTATAAAGTTGATACTTTATTTCATAGGCATATTTGGTTAAGCACAAAAATCTTGAAACATAGGTGCTCTTTCTTCTCTGAATGTTTTTATTCAAGTATTCATGTTTCATTTATATTTAAACAAAAAAACAGAGCAGTAAACCACTGCATGAATCCAAAATGTCTGTTCCTTACAACAATTAAAATTAAATCTCCAGTTTCACATTAGCTTAATTTTTATTTGGAAGAGAAGGAGTTAAGACATTTTAGCTTATGTTCAGTATAATTTTTATAATAATTCCATTCAGGATATTTAATTGGTCAAATGTTTTGTATCGCTATAAAACACTTTTCACTGCCATTCTCAAGGACTAGTCATTGTTTTCTGTAGATCTGAAAAATATTTATTGTAATCCTTTACCTTGAAGGCTGTCTAAAAGAGAATAATTCTGTTCCATTCATTCCAGGTCGAAATATGAAGCAAATGGCTATAAATATCTCCAATAAATTTCCAGTGTAGACACAAGTAGTATGTATACTGTGAACCAATATGCATTTTCCTTAATTATTTGGATTTTTCAGGGAAATAGAAAGATATAAAATATATAAAAGTAAATATTCAAGGGACTTCCCTGTTGGTCCAGTGGGTAAGACTCCACGCTCCCAGTGCAGGGCGCCCGGGTTCGATCCCCGGTAGGGGAACTAGATCCCGCATGCATGCCTCAACTAAAGATCCTGCACACCACAACGAAGATCCCATGTGCTGCAAATAAGACCCAGTGCAGCCAAAATAAATAATAAATAAATAAATACTTTTAAAAAAAGGTAAATGTTCTATCACAATAAATTACTGACTCTTTTTTTTTTCCAGGCCTGATGGAATCGGAACTATTTCAATGGAAGAAAAAGAGAAGTTTGAGGAGATAAAGGAAAGACTGTCTTTCCTTTTAGAGAATCAGATAAGCCATTTCAGGTATATACTCCATTAGTACAAGTGTTTGTTTCTTTAATCCACTCAACCCTCTGATCCCCTACAAATGTTTATTATGCCTTTCTGCTACCGCTCAAGCACAATCAGTAGCTTCTCCTCCATTGCCTGCAAGGTATGACCCACGTTCCTAGGTTTGCATTCTGCTTCTCAGCCTGCCTTCAGTTTGCACTACTCATTCAGTAGGCCCCGCCCCTTGCAGTAGCCTTTCCACCGGCCCTCTTGCTAGCCCTGTGCAGTTCTCAGCCTTGCATAGCCTCTTCCCCCAGCTCTGGGGGCTTTTCCTCCCTCTCACTGCATAGCCAGGCAAGGAGACGCTCAAGCCCCGCCTTCACAGGGGAGACTTTTTCATTTATTCCAGCAGAGAGTGGAAAAGCTGAAGTCTTTTTAGCATTCATCAACATGTGTACTTTGCCCTGGTCACCTATCATACAGTCCTTGGTTATCCTTTTATTTACATTCTGTGAGAACAAGGACCACAGTGCGTCTAGCACAGTTTCTTTGCCAAAAAAATTAAGTATTGATACTAAGAAGCATTTGCAGGGTGAAGGATAAATATCTTGATAATATTGTTTTCCCCTGATTACAGTTAGCTTAATAGAACCTAATGGTTAAAAACAGAAATATACCATTTTCTATCAGTCTCATCATTAGATCCTATTAAATGTTGCCATGTCAGTGTATTGCATCTTATAGCATATCTGTCATGTTGCAGGTATGTCATTTTGTGTGAACTTACTGCAAAATAAATTCAGTTAATATTCCCCCTCAACAGTTTGAAAACACTGTTGTTTAACCATTTGAATAGAGTATCGCTGCTCTGGGCCTCAGTTTCCTTATTTGTAATATGAAAAGCTTAGACTCTGATTTTAAAATGATACTGAAGGAAAAAATTATCATAGGATATACTATCCATCTGTTTCTCTGCATTGGTGTTTTCATCTGGGGCTGGTACCACCACCTGAAGGTAAATGAATGAGGGAGGATTTTCTTTGTCATGATAACTGGGCATAGGGGCAGTCCTTTAGTGCTGGATTTAGAAATGCTATGCATGGAACAGTCTCACACTGGAGTACTGTTCTTCCCAAAAGGCCAATAAATTCATATTAGGAAGCACATTTGCAGAGGATGTTTCTGCATTTGCTGTTAAGAGTATTGTCTTTTAGGTTGTGTAGAGACCCTTATATTTATTGTGTTTGTCATTTAATGAAAGTCAGTATATAATTTTCCTGTTTTTGACATTATTGAGACAGAGCTGATCATTCAGTTGACTATATACATCAGTAACTATAAGTCTCTATGGTTATTTGTAGTAGTGCTTTCATGTGCAAGTAACAAATCCTACCTCAGACTGGTTTAAACAAATAAATGGATATGTTCACTTACATGCAGGTCTCAGATGGGGTGGACTTTAGGACAGGCTGAATTTAGTAGCCGTAGCTCCATTTATTTGTAAGTCTCACACGGCTATTTTCCTTCCTGGGATGGCTTTATCCCCAGCTGGGTAACAAGAGCACAGAAGTCCTTGGCTTCACATGCATACATGCCAGAGTTGAAAGGGAAGGTAGTAGAGGCTGTCTCTTTCTGTGATTCTCTCTTAAGATGAAAGGTTTCCTTAGAAGATCCTAGCAAACCAACCCTCATATCTCCTTTGCCCTAGATAGGTGATAGGCCCAGTCCTGAACCAAACCCAGGGGCCAGAGGAAGCCCACGTACTAGATCCTCAGTCACTGACAAGCCATGGGACCGCCACGATCGAGTTAGCTTGGTGAGAGCCAGCCCGCCAGCGGGTCCTGTCCCCACAGTGCTTACAGCTACACAGTAGAGGCAGGGAATGACAGTTGTCCACATCATTTATTGTATTAGTATTCTCTCTCGTACAGTTCTGTTTCTCTGTTTCTCTTAATAATGTCTGTAAAGATGTATGCTAGAATTCTTTTTCGTTTTTATTTCTTTGATGTACTATAAAGAACTAAACTAAACTGGTCTAGACATTTTAGGCTGACTTTTATATTCCCTTTTGATATTTGTAGAGTTTGTATAAATTTTACCAGTTTTATTTTTCCTGAGTCCATAGAAAACTGGATAAGAGGAAATGGGATTTAAAATAAAACAGAGGAAATTTTAGGTATCCATATAGGCAAATTTAGAAAAATGTTTAAATTGTCCATGAAGATCTTCCTGAGGATTCTACCAAATGATCTTCCGTAGCCACTTACATTAAAATTTAGAAAGAACGTAAATTACTTATCAACTCACACTAAATAAGTAACCAGAGTACTATTAATAACTCTTGTATAGAAATTTATTTATTCAGGCCCAGCTGCATTTCAGAAATGGATTTCAAAGATACAGGTAAAATAATAAGGCAAACTAAATTAAACATAAATGAGGAACTTCTGGTTAAAGACAGCAGATTAAATGCATGTCTGGCTCAGTTTCCTCACAGAACCTAACCAAAACAACAGAACAGTATTTTTCAGAAGACATAAACCCACAAGGACAGCAAGAGTAAGAGGGAAAAAAATGTTAAAAATGTGGAAGTTAGATGGATGGATGGTATCTAATTTAGCCACCCAGGAAAAACTGGATCATAAACAGGCAATGGGGAATACAGAGAAGCAATCTCATTTATGTCATCCAATCACCAGAACGTTTGGAATTGCCAGTTGTAAGCCCTCCTGGAAATCAAGAGTAAAGGATGATTTGTTGTAAATCTGCTTAAGACACACTTAGATCCCCAGATCTCCTTTCCACCTCATCAGCCAGGCCGCTGCCCCTCCCCTTCCCTGGAAGAGCACTGCTGGTTTATTCCCTGGAGAGGGTAAAATTAGAGGGTACCTGGGCTGAGGTAGAGGAGGGGAGGAAACATCAGGCACAGTTGGAGTTCAGGATTACACAGAAACATGGGGATTAGATAAATGGTTATTCTGAAATCTGAGAATCACAGCCTTCTCCTTCCAACTCACACACTGGACACCCAAAATGCTGGCAGGCAGGCAGGCAGGCTTACACTTTCCATACATATTGTGAAAAGACCTAAAGCTGTGGAAAAGAAAGACTCCCACCGAAACAGCCCAGCTCTCTTGCCCTTCAGCAAAGACCACAGTCTGCACGTACCCACCTAGGTGCATATAGCTTCCGTTCAATTTTTTAATAACGCAATTTTGAAAATAATCTGACAGCCAAAGGTAAGGCATCAGATATTTGAGGAAAGTATTTACTGTGGGAGACAGAGCCCAAACAAGTAATACAAAAAAGCAACTTGGGGAAAAAAGAAAGATTATGTGGGAAGAAGGAAATGGTGGAGGGTGTGGTGGGAATCTATTATTAATATGCTTGGAAATTTGAGAAAATAGAGCATCCATAAAACAAAAACTAGATGTTGCTTAAAAAAAGAAAAAGAAAAAATCTTAGGGAAAAAAATTAGAACTCTTAGAAATTGATGCAAATGACACAAATACGTACACACTATTGAGAGATTAAGTTAATGAAACCTTCCAGAAAGTACAGGGTGGAGGGTGGGAGGGATAGGAAAATCACAGTTCAGTTGGCCTTTCTTATCCTTGGGTTTCACATCCCTGGCCAGATCAATTTGGATTGGTTGAATCTGCAGATATATAGGGCCAACTGTACTATCCCATTTTATATAAGGGACTTGAGTATCGGTGGATTTTAGGATCCATGGGGGTCCTGGAACCAATTCCCCACAGATACTAAGGGGCAACTGTACAAAGATAGGAAAAATGAAGGATCTGCTTAGGAGTTTCATCATCATAAATAGTAGGAATTCCAGAAACAGTTAAGGTTGAAGATAGGAAATTATCAATAAAGTTATTCAAAACAGTTTTCCAGAATTAAAAGACATGTGTTCAGATTAAGAGAGCCCATTGAGTACCAAGCACAATGGATTAAAATAGATACTCATTAGAGTGCATTTTTATGAATTTTCACAATCTTGGAGATAAAAGGGAGGATGCTGAAATACAAAGAATCAAGAATCAGAATGACTTCTCAACCCTGATTTATTCTACAGTAATTTACTGAGTGCCTACAATGTGTCGGGCAGTGAACAAAATTTTTAAAAAGATCCTTTTCTTCTGCAGCTTTCATTTTGATGTGAGGAGCAGTACTGATATCCAGAAAACAATGCATCAGTGGCTTCACAATTTTGAGGAAAGATTATTTCCAACCTAGAATTCTACACTAGTAAACGTCTCCATAAAGGGTAATGGTAGAATAATGATATTTTCAGGCATACTGGACATCAAAAGATGTGCTTCCCATATTCCCTTTCTGGGGAATGCAATTTACCAAGACAAAGGAGAAAACAAAGAGGGAGAGTTAAGATCCCTGCAACAGGAAATCAACATGAGAGAGGAGGGAATCTTCGTAGTGGTAGCTAATAGAAACCCCAAAGTGGCAATTGAGCTTAGAGAGGAAATCGTTCTGACCAGAGCAGGTCAGAAAATTCTTCAAGCAGATCAAATTGACAAAACACTGAGATATTTTAACATATTGAGAGAAGTTTCACCCACTTGGAATAGAGTTTGGAATTGTATTAGTTGTGTTAGAGCTTGGAATTGTATTAGATTAAGTACATAATAAAAAGAAGAAATTAAAACAAATATAGCAAAGTATTATAAACAAAATAGTGACACTAGAAAGTAATCATATTAGATACATTTCAGTTATCTAGGGCGTTTATGTAATTAATGTAGATACTGAATTTTGGTCTAACACACAAAAGTGATGTAACTGCATTTAAGGGTAGGAGGAACAGAAATTATGTCTAGGGTGGTGGAAAGTGGTCTTTAAAAAAAAAGCAACTTATGTCCAAGATGGAGCAATGGAATGATATTTACCCTCCCACCTGAGACAATTTTTTAAAGACAAAATATGTGGGGAAAAAAATACTTTTCAAGATATTAAACATAAGACAATAACAGTAATTCTTGAGTGATGGAAAACAATGGATAAGCCCTTTAATTGCCCCAGCTTACTGACAGCACAGTGTTCCTAGATCATGGTCCAGGGAGGAGGAATCTGGGTGGATCCCCGTGGACACCCTGACTTGAGGAGACAGAGCTGAGAGTCCATGGAGGGTAAGGCAGCCAGAGTTTTCAACTCAAAGTTCTAAAGGAGAGAGCAAAGAGACCTACAAGTAATATTTGCTGAGGGTCCTCCTGGAGTCTTCAGCTAAGTATTGATCTGTGCATGGATGTGAGGAAACTATTCAAAGTTGGGCAAAGAACTATGTGAAAGGATTACAGGGGGTTCTTTACACAGGGCTAAGAGTAATTCCAGTTTTCAATATCTAGAGTGGAAACCTAATTTATGAGCATCAGGTAGAATACAGAAGGTTTTGCCTCAGTAGTGGAAAAAAATTAGCCCTAGAATAAACACTGGCATGGTCTCTCCTAATGAGGCTTAAAACCAAGATTTATATGAATCAAACTATTTTCAAGTAATTTAACTGCATTCCAGAACAAAATTCAAGAATATTTAAAGAAATACAAAAGTGTTCAGCCTCCAAGAAGGTAAAATAACAATGTCTAGCATCCAGTCAAAAATTTCTAGGCATACAAAGGAGTAGTAAAATACGACCAATGAAGAGAATAAAAACAAGCAAAAGTGAAAATGACAGGGAAGATAGAATTAGTAAATGATAGTATCAAAATAATTATTATTACCACATGTCATATGTTTAACCTGTTAAGGGCATCATGGAAAACCTACAACTAACATCATACTTAATAGTAAAAAAGTAGGAAAGACTGAATGTTTTCCACCTACAGTCAAAGACAAGGCAAGACTATCTACTCAGAAATCAATAATCAAGGTAGTGTAGTATAGAGAGTCCAGTAATAGACACACATACATGTGGTCAATTGATTTTCAACAAATGTACAGGTAATTTGCAAAGTATACTTTATTCAACAAGTGGTGCTGGAACTATTGGATATCCAAATGTAAAATAAAAACCTGGATCCATACCTCACACCTGATCCAAAATTTAACTCAAGGTGGATAGACATAGAAAACAGAAAATCTCTGTGTCCTTGGACTAAGCACAGATGCTTAAATAAAACACCAAAATCGTGATTCATAAATGGAAAAATATTACTTCCAACTTCATCAACATTAAGAACTTTTTGATCTTACCAAAGACATTATAAGGGAATCTCAGAATGGGAGAAAATATTTTCACAATACATATCCCACAAAAGACTTCTATCTAGAATATATAAATTTATTTATTTATTTTTTGGCCACACCGCATAACTTGCAGGATTTCAGGTCCCCGACCAGGGATTGAACCTGGGCCGCAGCAGTTAAAGCCCAGAATCCTAACCAATAGGCCACCAGGGAACTCCCTATAAATAACTCTTAAAACAATAAGAAATAAAACAGCCCAATAAAAAGTTGTTTTGACAGATATTTCGCTAAAGATATATGATGGTGAAAAGGCATATGAAAAGATGCTCAACATCATTACTCTTTAGGGAAACATAAACTAAAGCCACAGTGATTGATAGGAATATAAAATGGTACAACTCATTTTGTAAAATAGTTTGCAGTTTTTAGAAATTTAAACACCTAACGTATGACCCAACTATTCCACTCTTAGGTATTTCCCCAAGAGAAATGGAAGCATACATCCACACAAAGACTTTAATATGAATATTTATACCAGCATTATTCATAATAGCCCAAATATGAAGACAAGTCAGATGACCATCAACAAGGAATGGATAAAAAAATGTATTAGAATACTTCTGAGAAATGTAAAGGAATGAGTTGTTGATACATTGCAATAGCATGAAAGAATATCAAAACAGCTATGCTGAGAGAAATCAGACCCAAAAAAGTTCAATACTGTATGATTCCTCTTACATGAAATTATAGAAAATACAAACTAATCTAAATGACAGTAAATCAGTAGTTGCCTGGGCCCCACAAGTCGCGAGGAATCATTTGAGGGGCATGAATATGTATATTGCCTTGATTGTAGTGATGGTTTCACAGGTGTATACATATGTCAAAACTTACCAAATTGTATACTTTAAATATGTGTAGTTCATTGTATGCCACTTACACCTCTAAATCTATTTTTTTTAAAAAGCTAAGAACTTCTCTTCCATAGTGGGAAGTTAGTAGGATAATATCTAAAACTGGAAAATCAAGAATTTGAAATATTATCATGTAGGTTAGGGATATGACATTTAAATACCAAAAGAATCAGCTAAAAGTTAAAAACATTTTTTTCTCGAGAAATTACTTGGGAAATGGGGGTGGAACTGACATAAAGGATTTACGTTTTTCATAAAAATCCCCTTAGGAAAAGTTTCCTTTCAGGCTATGTGCATCTATAACTTTGATAAAAACAGATACTGTATTTAAAATTTTAATTTAAAATTCAAAGAAAACCAGTTTATCATTGGACAGGTCTATGCAGGCTCATTTATCTGTGTAATTAATTGGCTAAAGTGAAAATCAGCGTGACTTTGATTTATTCAGATTAGGTATTAAACTTGGTTGAATTTTATCTGTTAATTGAGTGTTTTTCACTTTGCTTAGCTATTACAGAGCTATTAAAGTGGTAAAAACCCAAAATATTTATCCTGAAAGGCAGAACAAAATGATTTCCTTCTTTTAAAACTTGTTTTGTGAAGATTAATTAAGCTTCTGTGTAGTTATTTTCTGTATTTTATTGATTCAGGATTAGTTGTAAATGTGTTGAATTATTTACACATCATGGGCAGCTAATGCTAATTCAGAGCATACCCAGTGGGACCTCAGAGCCCTGAAATGCTAAATGTAATCTGGGGATCAGTAACATTCCATTCATAAAATGTGTCACCCATAGGTTAATGGAAATAAACAATAGGAAAGACAATGGGTGGATTATGCAGAAACACTGAAAAGATTTAAGCAGGGGGAGGGGCTACAAGAACCCAATTTGTGTTTTATTTAAACGTGGATTAAGGTTTATGGTATACAAAATGACTAAAGCTACTTTACTAATTTGCTAATGCTCTAAAAAGCACCACTGTGCAGGAAAAACTCTTATCAAAATAAATTGGTCATGGTTTTTTATGTATGGGCGGGGGAGGTAGTGGGGGGAGGAGGCATAGAGGCAAGATTAAGTGAAGGAAAATTTTAACAGTAAATGGAATGATAAAGAGTACTCTGAAGAAAAATGTGAGTGGCTAGATTTATATGACACTTACTTGCATTTATCTGAGGTGAATGGAAGTTTCACAAAACTAAAAGCTACTCGGAATATAAATTCAACTACTGCTTTGTGAGGAATCAGTCTTTCTCTTTCTCTTTAAAATTAGGTCCAGTAAAGTTTCTCTTTAAAATTTGGTCCTGTAAGAGAACTTGAGCTTAAACTTGAAGGAAACCTCTTCAAATTACAGTGTGGAAAAAAAGAATTTCTTTGTAATTATGTCTTAGAAAATATGTCTACTTAGTCCTTGGATAATGGCAAAAGACATGGAAATAAGTAGACTTTTCAGGTTATTAGTTTGAAGATGTCTAAGAGCAAAATGGCAGTCCACGACAGCCCAGCTGCCTGTGTAGCACTTGATCTTGGGGCCGAGGCAGCGGTCAGGAAGGTTTTGCTGAACCTGGTTGAACAAGCGAGGCCACACCCGCAGGATGAAGTGGTCCTGACATTCTGTACTCTCTAAGTGGAAAGTGACCTGAAGAGGGACCCTCTTGTAAAGAGCAGTAAACCTGTCACCACCATGTGGCAGCTAACTTTTGAGGGGCCTACTCATCCTCCCAGCTCTGACCCTGATTTCAGAATACCTGCCCTCCAGTTGTTGGTGTGTATTAGGAATACATGGGACTAGAAATCCTTTGGATAAATGACTGCGGGCATTAGAGCTCCAGAAGGTTTATGTGGGGGGATGGGGAGGTTGGAGAGCTAGACACCAGCAGAGACAGGCAAATGTGGGGTGGTGGGGGGAGCCGGAACCTTGTTTCTCCTAGAAGTTACGTATGCAGTGTGTGTTTCCATCTTAAATCGCACATAAATATAGGAGGAAATGGGGGGAATCGTTTCATTTTATCATAGAACTTGAATAACAACACCTTAAACAAGAAATTAGTAGGAAATGCATTTTAAGTTTCTCTTTACTTATAGGACCCTAGAGATTCCTTTTTGATTACCGTATTTTTGTACATGTATCATCGAAACTTGAAACCTTTTTCATCACAGTTTATACCTTTACTGTTTAAGACATTTAAATCATGAGACTAGGTAAATTTCAGCATTTAAAAATTTCCTGCATGGGTCAATGCCCTTTTAACCACTTTTTACAAATGTTCTCCAATAACACCAAGTTATAGAAGAGGGAATTATTTAGCAGTCTTGGATATTAAATGTTTGACTTTCTTGTTCCTCCTTTTTTTTTTTTTTTTTTTTTTTTTAAAGATACTGTTTTCCCTTTGGACGACCTGAAGGTGCACTGAAAGCTACACTTTCATTACTTGAAAGGGTATGTTTTGAACATTACTTTGTAAGTACTGTTTGCATTCTCAATGGCTGTGTATTTTAGTGTTGAACTAGGCAGATGGTCCCGTTCCTCTTGAGTGTGGTATCACCTGGGTCTTTTGCATTTCATCAGTTTCTCGCTTTTTCTTGCTACATTCAAATTCTTCTATATCCTGCTTTTTCTCTCCAAAGCCTTTCTGAAGCCTACCACTGCCATCCTATGCTGAGTTCGGGTTAAAGTTATCGTCTTTTTGGTAGTATCCATTTTTCCCACCTCTTTTTTTCCCCTCCTTATTTCAGATAAGTACAATTATCTGTTTTTCAGACTTCACAGTTGTCTTTTATTATCCCCCTGACTTATTTGTACTTCTGTCTGTCATATCCCTCATACCTAGAAGAATTTAACATTTAACATTCACAAACATATAATTTCTTTCATTCTAAGTTTATCTCACAATGTATTTCAGTTCAATTTGTGTTACTTTGAAAGAATTCATGAATTACAGAAATTGATGATTATAGAAGTCATGAAATTATAGAAATATACAAAAAGTAAATAGCAAATAAGGTGTTATACCCACGCTAGAAATCATTTATTAGTGAAAGTCTATTCTCCACTGCTGTTTTTGTGGCAGATTAGGTGTAAAGGGAGGGGAGTGGGAGGGAGGTCCAAGAGGGAGGGGATATATGTATACATATAGCTGTTTCACTTCGTTGTACAGCAGAAACTAGTACGACATTGTAAAGCAACTCTACCCCAAACTATACCCCAATTTTTAAAAAAGGGGAAGTATACTTTCACCTGTCTATAAAACTATTCACATGCTAGTTGGAAGCTAACAGCTTAAGTAATGTGAACAAGTTTTATTCCTTATCTGTATTAAAAAGAATATCTAGGGATCATCTCTATCTCTTGATTTGATTATTCCGGTCCTGATTTGTTGACTTTAAGCACTTGGCTCTTGTTGATTTTTCTGCCCAAGGAATTCCAGATAATATATTATTTATTTGCACCTCTGAAAAGCAAAAAGGGGAGACATTGTTCAGTGATTTAAGGATTTGGGAGAGGAGGGCTAGAACTGATGACTAAAGTGAGATCTTTGGATTATAGACTGGTTTTATCTATATATCCCTGTCTTATCCTTGATTACTGTGAATGGTGTGATAGAAATATTGTCATAATTATCTGTTTTATTAGAATTTTTATAATATTAAAAGCTGCATGTAACTCAGGCTTTTCAGAGTTTTCATTTCATCCTATCCATTAAGGTATGATCAATGAGATAAAAATCCTTAAAGGCAGCTTTGCTTTTTGGAATGGCATCCCATCCTGGGTACCTAGTACAGCCTCTCTATGTGCTGGTTTCCATGGCAGAGCTCCCATCCTCCCCCCAGCAGGGAAGAGTTAGTAACAGAAGAGATGCCCTCCTGCCCTGTACTGACAGGTGGCAGGATGAACAGTGACCTTTATTCCAGTTACAGTAACTAATCATGTCTCTTGCTGAATTGAAAGAGAAATGGTAAGGGCTATTTCTTCATTTTCACATCTCTGTACTTACTGAAATCTTAGAAAAATAAAATCTACACGTGAATTCTTGATACAAATGTGTCTTGGAAGAACTTGGGGCGGAAGCATGAAACACAAATTGTGTGTCTCCCTTTTTTGCACTTGCTAGCCCTTTATCTGCACTTCTCCAGGAAAGGGGATTTAGTTTCCCCACACACGCTTCAAATGAAGTGTCCAGCTCCTAGATACTGTGAAATATTGCCTGATTTCAACCCTAGACTCACCTCTGTAATAGATATAGACATTCTAATTTTAACAGCTATTTCTATTATTTGAAAGTTTGGCACCATGGGAAAGCTTAACAGTAAAATTAATCTTAAATTTTAGTAATAATCACCTTAAAAATAATAGTGCCTGTTAATGCTTATATTTTTTTACTCTAAACAGAAGGATTTTTCTGGCAATAAAGAGTCTAATGTGCAGTTCTAATTAAAGTGCCAAATATACATCAGTGTGTTAAAGATTTTTAATGTGAAAATATGAAAGAAAATTTAATTTGTTAGGGGAGGAAATTTTTAAGTGATAAAGTTTGCTGTTTTCAGAAGGAAACCTTGTCTGACAAAATGAAAATGTGTTGTCAAGGATCACCAGTGCTAGAATGATTGAATGAATTTGAGATTATAAAATCCGTAGTGCCGAGGCTGATCAAAATAGAATGAAGTAACAAACCATGAAATGGATGTCTTCATGTTCTTTCAATATTTCTTTCAAAGTAAAAGACTAATAGGATAGTCAGAACACTTATAAAGTATTGTCTTCTTTATGTTAAGATTTTGCTATACCTGTATATTGTAGAATTTGAATGTAAGCAGAGCACGGAAAGCCACATTAATTATATGGAAAATAGCGTTTGACTAATTGTATAATCAAAACTTACTGTGAGCAGTTTTAACACTAGGAAAGTTTTAAGGAAAATTATCAATGAGTCACTATAAAAGTACTTAAATACATTATATTTTGAATTCTGGATACAATTGTGTTTTCCATTTGCCAATAGTAATACTTTTAAGTGAAAAGTCCAAAAACACAATTTAGGAACCCAACAGAAAATAATCCGTTGTTTTTTTTTTTTAATTTCAGCAAGTTTTCCTTGTGTTTTAACATTTGATACTCCATTTCACTAAGACAAAGAAGTTCCCCCCATCCCCAGCAGATCAAAATAACTAAAGTATAATTAGTGAGAGTAGTGGTCTTGATTTTTATAAAGCCCATAAATGATGCTTATTTTAATGGGATTTATGTTTTCATATATATTGCTCAAAAGATTTAAAGCTTTTAAATCAGGGATATGCAAGGTAAACTTTATTACAAAGTATCCCAAGGACTGTAATCTGGCGTTGTGGGTCCCTGGAGGAAAATTGACAGTCACACTGAATGGTGGCTTGGGCACGGGAGGTTTTGATGTGCATAAATGAGGCTTAGACAGGCGGAGCCAAGACTGGGAGAAATTACTTCCCGGTTGTGAAGTGCTGACTCATCACCTCCCCCAGTGTTACCTAGGACCCCTTCCTACCAATAGGTCTAGGGCAATTTGTGTACTTGTTTTTTAGTATGTTATGCCGTCTCTCTCTCTCTCTCTCTCTCTCTCTCTCTCTCTCTAGGTTTTAATGAAAGATATTGCCACTCCCATACCAGCAGAAGAGGTGAAAAAAGTGGTGAGAAAATGTCTTGAGAAAGCTGCCTTGATCAATTACACGAGACTCACAGAATATGCCAAGATAGAAGGTCAGTGCAGTGAGCAATTGCCGAAATGGCAGTGAGAGCCACCACTGCCTATTAACTGCATTTTCTGTGAGAAGTCCTTTCCTTTCTTGAACAAACCTGTGCCATGGCAAAGGGAAATGTCTCATTAAAATCTCAGCTGGTGAACTGAAGAGCTTTTTCCTATTCATTGCCTTAATATGCCTCCTGGGACTCTGCTTGAATGAAAGACCCAGGATTCATGCTTAAGTTGTCCTTTGTTCTTATTTTGAGTTTTGAAGAAACCAAAACGTGTTTTCATGGGTTGTATTTTTTGACATTACAGTAAGTATGTCTAACATTTAAACTATGGGCAGTGTATTCTTTCCTGATCAGTAACAGTGTCGTATTATTTAATTTTATTTGTGGCTCTGCAGCATCTCTCAGAGAAAGAGGAAACTTGTTGATTGTCGTGAGGGCTGAAATAAACTGATAGAATTTCCTGCAACTTTTAATTGCTTACAATATATTGATGCATTTGTAAGATTAGATCTCTTGAGAGGACTGTGCATTTTTTCTCTTTCTTCAGGTTTTATTCATTAAGGATAATTATTCATTTTATTCATTTAAGGTTTAAGATAACTTAGAAATACATAGACTGAAATTTGTGGCAAAGTCACACAATCAGCTTTTATCTGACAGTCCTTTGACTGATATAATTAAAAGTAATAGAAATGACCTCAGGTTCTTTAATTATCATAAAACTAGCTTGTGTAATACATGTAGCATTAACTAAGGGAGGAAAAAAGTTTATAGTGTTAAATTCTTATCTCTAAAAATAAAAAGTAAATCATCTGTTAGAAAAAATTTAGTAACTTTTAATATAAAATTGTATTTAATGAATTATAAATTTATTAATTAGTTGATACTATGATAGATTCATCAAAATTGGGACAATGAAAAAGATGATTATAATTGGCTGTGTTATATCCTGTTTTCTCTCCAAATCTGATCAAGCTTTCTAACAAGCACGTGATAACCAGCCTCCTGCGTGATTAACAAAAAAGCCATCCCATCACTATAGCAACCAATATTATATCACGAGAGTAACAACATGAAACCTCCTTAGATACCAGTTTAACATCATTAATTATGATATCATGTTGTGTTAAAGCAGAAGCAATGAATATTAGGTCATTTGGGGAAAGTGGAAGATAAACAGATTGGTTTTCACATTTTGAATACTCCTTCAAACAATTTTCATGTTTTGGGAATATTGGGTATTGTGAACACGGATTGAAAGAATTGATATAAAAATAGACATATTAAAACCTTTCAAATCTGGCAAAGAGAAAAAAATTGTAGGCAACCTTAGTAAACACAATATTGTTTTATCTAAATATTATGACTGTTGTCCAAAAAACTATGAGAATCCTTTTGGTCTTACCTATTTTAGTTATTTTTGACCATTACCTTATCCAACAATACTGAAAAGATATGCAGTATATTTTTTGTTTTATCTCTGTATTTATTTTCTAGTTGTAGAATCTATTTTAATATGGACGAATGAAGAACTTTCTTTTATTTGTACACATCCATGGGCTCCTCTCATTAATCAGCTAGATAAACACGTTAACAATGGTGATCAGAAAGGAATAGTTATTCTTCTGGATCACAGACAAAAACAAGTCTGTGTTAGAGAAAAGCCTAAAAGAGGACCCAATGGAGAGTGAGCAGGGAACTCTCCCACCTCTTCCTTTCTGGAGTCACCCCCTCTCTTATCTCGAGTCCAGTGTGAGAACATTCTAGAAAAAGGATCCTAGAAATCTAATCAGGTAGGACTGCTGAGCAGTCTCTTTTCAAAAAAAAATAAAATGCATACTTATTAGACAAGAAAAACTTTTATCCTTTTCATTTTCTCCCTTCTCCCCCTTTTTTTGTATCTTAAAAAATAAAGCGCTTTGTTTTATGCTTAGGCTCAGACCAAGAACAAAGTCGACTTTAAGTTAGAAATAGGAAATGGGCTACTTTTCTTTGCTTGATTGGTCTTTTACGTTACGTGAGTGAGCAACACGGGTAGAGTTTGTTTTTCTCCTAAATTCTCTTCTCTTATGTTTTAGGCCCAGCAGAAAAGGAAACAGGTAATCAATGTTTGTGCATGCATGTGCCATTATTTCTAATGTGGCGGTGTTGTGTTTTGATATGGGTGAATAGCTCTTTCCTTATCAGGGCTCCTGTTAGATCACTTTGACGAAGATACTGCAAAGACTTTGATTTTATTGGAACTGTTGCTAATGCTTTGTAGGGAAAATATAGGCCATTTATCTCTGCAGTAGTTCAGCAATGTTTTTTTGATATGAATTCAAAGCAAAACACCTGAGGCTGTATTAATGTTATGCATTAGGTTTTAACCACATACACTAATCTTATTTGGAAGCTGTTGCCAATATTTGAAGGACTCTTAGAACTAGAAAAGAGGACCATCTTTCTTTTATCACTCCTGGAAGATAACCTGAGAGTAAAAATGCATAAATGCTATTAAGTAAAAAGTAAGCAGCTCTTAACTTTGAAAGTTGTTAATCATAGGAATGAGCAGAGGTTATAAAATCCCATTCTCAAGAACTTGCTAGGAAAGAGTTCTTCTCTGGGTCTCTGAGTTTTTAAAGATTTTGTTACTTTTGTGTGTGTGCGCGCACACGCCACTTCTCACAATTGTAATTAATTTATGTATGTATTTGTTTATTTTTTTTTTTTTGGCTGCGTTGGGTCTTCGTTGCTGCGCACAGGCTTTCTCTAGTTGTGGCGAGCGGGGGCTACTCTTTGTTGTGGTGCGCGAGCTTCTCATTGCGGTGGCTTCTCTTGTTGTGGAGCACGGGCTCTAGGCGTGCGGGCTTCAGTAGTTGTGGCTCACGGGCTCTAGAGCGCAGGCTCGGTAGTTGTGACGCACGGGCTTAGTTGCTCCACGGCATGTGGGATCTTCCCAGACCGGGGCTCGAACCCGCGTCCCCTGCATTGGCAGGCAGATTCTGAACCACTGCACCACCAGGGAAGTCCCACAGTTGTAATTAATTTAATTAATGGGCCATTATGTATTCATCCTGTCCATCTCCGCTTCAGCCTCTTGCAGGCAGGGTCTCTACTGAACTTGTTCACTGTTGTATCTCTAGCGCCCAGCAATGTGCCCATAACACAAAGTAGGTACTTAGTAGTTGGAGAGAGACAAGAGGTCCATTAGTTAAGTTCCATTTGAAATCAGTGGCGTGAGAGACAAGTGATGAACCTTTCTAATCCGAGTTTTCTCATCTTAGTCAAATTTTGCATGCAGTCTTATAGACAAGTTTGCTTGGGTTGTTTTTAACTGAAGTCTTCCATTAAGGATGCTATTTCTTTTTTCCGACCTTCACTTCTTTTCCAGTATTTGACCTCAGAAAATGTCAGGAACAAAACACTCAGAGCCAGGAAAAGGGGAAAGAACACACCTACAATGATCACTGAAGTGCACTTTAGAAAAGATGAATTAGAAAAAAATATTACCATCCCCTCTTATGACAGCCCGCTGTGATAGCAGCGGCCCCATGCTCTTTAAAGAACTTTTTCAAAACCTCGTATAGCATCTTATCTCCCACATTTCTGTTGTAAAAACAGTTTTTATATAATTTTCAGACAAGAAGTCTAGGGTTGTTAGTGGTTTTCCCACTTGCCATAGAGTAATTAAGTCAGCCAGCTGGGACTGGAGTCAGGTGTCCTGATCCCCAACCTACAGAGACTACGCTCCTGCCCCTGTGAAATAGGAAGGGGTCACCATACGCCATGACGAGGGTGCAGCAGAGGCAGCTGCCCTGCTTGTGACAGTTGCTGTCCGCTGTGTACAGCACTTCCAACCAGATGAAAGTCTTCCCTTCACTTGTGTTTTAACACCGTACCATTGCTCAACTGTCTAGGCTGCAGACTCTGGGAAAGATACTTTTTGAAAGTCAAATGCTTGTATAGAAAAGAGGAAAAAAATCAGTATCGCCTCAGTAATTTAAGTGAATCGAAGGGAAAGCTACCCTCCATTGAAGACTGTTCTGAAGTAACAGAAGAGAGGTTTTTAAGAAATGTAGTTATATTCCTTTAGTTGTACTTGGTTGCCAGTTAAAGGGTTACCTAGTAAATGTTCTTGGAGGTGGTTTTAAAAGTGAGTAAAAATGAGAATATCAATTGCATGTGTAAGAGCTTAAGTGCTTGATAAGCCTTTGAAACAGTACTCTCTTGAGCATTATAATCATTATCCCCAGTTAGTTTGTTCCACATAGAGAAGAGGAAAATTTGGCTCAAGGTTTGTCATCATGTTGTCGTCTATTGACCTGCCTGTTGCCCCAGAGGTTTTTCATTCACACTGCTTCTGTAGTTCCTTAAACAACTCTTCAAAACAGATATTTCACAGAAGAGGTAACTACGACTTCAGAAAAAGGCGGTAACTGGCACAAGCTTGTGCTGCTATTAAAATTCAACAGACCTGAGGTTCCCACCCATGTTCCTCAGACACCAGAGGGCTCTCCGTGCTCTCCCCCTGGCTGTCCTGCCTCCAAGGCTGTCTGATCCAAAGTCATGGCATTTTCTGATAAACCTCTCACACACATCACAAAAGCCAACGGTTAATATTGGTAGGGTCTCTTTTTCCAAAAATAATATTTATTTAATAACAGGAGCAAACACTTACATGCCAGGCACTATTCTAAGCACTTTACATGTATCTGTTTATTCCTTACAACAAGCCTTTACAGTAAATACTACTATTATTATTCCTTTTTTAGTAAACCAAAGCAGAGAGGTTATTATCTACCAGCCAGTCTCTGGTCACATAGCTAGTAAGTGGGAGATTAGAACCCACTGTCTACCTATTAAGATATCTTCTTATTTTCCTATGTCTTCCTTCCTCTCCATTCTTGGCAAGATTGCAGAGTTCAGTTTGCACTCAGTTAAAATTCACGGACATCTAAAAAGGAGTCTGGAACAGTGCTGCACATAGAAATACGAGGAAAACCATATATGTAACTTGAAAAAAATTTGTAGTCACATTAAAGAGGTAAAAAGAAATAGGTGAAATTAATTTTATGCATGTAGCTTATTTAACCCAATATACCCAAAATATCATCATTTTAAAATGTATTCAGTATACACAACTATTGAGATATTTTACATTGTTTTTTTCCTATGTCTTTGAAATCCAATGGGCATCTCCCTCTCCCAGCACATCTCCATTAGAAGTAGCCCCGTTTCAAGTACTCATCCACCACATGGGGCTAGTGGCTGCTGAATTGGACAACACAGGTGTCTGGTTGGAAGGCTAAGAGCTGAACTCCAGAAACTGACTCTTTTTATTTTCCCGGACACGTGTTAAGTGTCGGAACGTGATTAAAATGTGCAGCCTCCCCCACCCCTAATGTCTCTTCCCTTTCCCTGCTTTATTTTTCTCCATAGCCCATTTGATCTAACACACAAGATAGTTCTTTCATCCAACTATTGTCCTAGAATGTTAGCCCCACAAGGGCAGGGCTTATGTATTTCAAAACTGCTGTATCTCCAGTGCCAAGAAAAGTGCCTGGTGCGGTGTTACTCGATAAGTACTTTATTGAGTAAACGATTGAGTTAATGGCCCAGAGAGTGATCAGGCTCTTTACAGCAGAGAGGACATCTGTAAGCTGGCAGGCTGGCTTGCAAAAGATCATTCAAACCAATCACTGAATAATTAACAATATAGAGCAAAAACTAACCGCTTAAAAATAACAAGCTTGGAAAAATTAAACCAGAATTTCATGCCCTTTACAATGGTGTAGGGTGGGAGTGAGAAGGCACTAACTCTGGATCACAGAAGCCAGAAGTTGTAGACAGCAGCTGTATTAATGATAGTTAAGAATCTAACGTGTTTCGGTTGTTTCTATAATTCTCCACTGGCAGCACAAATTTGCAGAATAAAGGAATTTTACAGCTCTGTGATAGATGAAATAAAACAGATGACCTCTCTCTAAATGCCTTCTTTCCTTCTTGGGAATTATTCACATGTGTTTTATGAGAGCAGATAGTCCATTTTAAGAACTTGAAACTTCTAGAAAGCGATTTTTTTTTTTTAATTTTAAGAAAAGTTTGAGATTTACAACTAGTTGTGAAATCAGCTAGTTTTCTTCTTTGGTTTAATTTTATCCCTAAATTTTTATGTAATAATAAGATCATTTTTATTTATAATCCAAGGTTCAAAATGATATTGAAACTTTATTTTTCTCATTGTATTTTTCTTAAATCACATACCTTGTTGATGCAAATTAGCTGTTACTTTTAAAGAAGAATCCATTCTTTAATTCACGGAATTTTTTATGGACAAGAACAACTATAAAACATCTAATAACAGTCCCTGTCTTATCCTAAAAACCACATAACATATCGTGACTTACGGTAAAAGAGGAGGGAGACCACGCCTTACAGCGTGCCTTGACCTGAGATGTTTTACGTAAGTTTGGTACCTAAGCTTCTTGTGAATCTCAAAACGTGGAGGTGCCCTAAACAAAAGGTAGCATGGAACGAACAGGCAGAGGCTTTGTGCAGTGGTGATCTCTCTGGGCCCTCTGGTTGCCAGGTTCCCAGGTCTAACCCCAGTGCTTTCATTTTCAAAGTCTCAGTTGAACAGAACAGAGATGCTTTCCCAGAGGGCCGCGCTGCTTGCTTTCTTTGAGTGGAGAAGTTGCACTGTGGCCATCCTTACGTCATTAGGATGTGTTTGCCATCTGGGTGGCATTTTAATTTAGCACTTCATTGTCAGAGTGTAGCAATAAATAATAAAAAGTGAAATCTGTTCTACTGAAGGACATGTGTGTGCACAGAAATGAGTATATAAACTGCACAGTGGATGAAAATTCTTTTTGTTAATGAATAATTTCATATTAATATTTCTAGGATAACTTAGTATACTCTCATAAAAGTTTTTTGAGTTTCCTTATAAATTTGATTTTTGAGTATTATATGTTACCATGAATTCAGGCTACAATGTCTAAGTAATAGACCTGAAATTTTGCACTCCCATAAGCACTGACAACACTTTGCAGGAGGTAATTTGTATACTAAAAGAAACAGGGCCCTCACCTTAAAAATGATAAAACAAAATTAAAGAATTGAAGAATTTCTGTCCAGCCTATTTGGACAGTGTGGCTTGGACTCTGGGACTTAGGCCTGAAAGTAAAACCTCTGTGACCATTTCTGCTTCTGATGATTTCACCTGATGATTTAGGGACAAATTGATAGATACGATTTCCGGCTCTAAAACAAAGCAAATGACCTATTGTCTTTTGATTTAAAATATTTGAGAAAATCATATAAATCTGTAAAGTTTTTTTTTTTTTTTTTTTTTAGTTTGTAAGGCAATATGTGTATATACAGTAAAAATTCATTGCTTGAGCTACCCTGATTTAGCATCTGTGATTACCTGGATAGGAGCAAATTAAAATTTATGTTTGTACTATATACAAAGAAAAGCTGTGAGTATTTTTCAGATGGTCAATGAACTATTTAAATTACCTAAGAAGATAATTGTTTTCTGATAACCATAAATTACTTTGAGTCTATCACCAAGTATGATACAATTGAAATGCTAGTTTTAAACTATTTTTATCAGCATGTTCTTCTCAATATATTGAATAAGATGTCTTTCACATCTCCTTGCCACACCATTAGCCTTATTCTATATAATGTATGTGCCAGAAAGTATTAAAACCACATTCTCTTTTAAGTACTATGTAAGTAATATGAATTCACTTTGGCTCTTTCCATAGCTGATCTGGAAGAACGAGGATTTCTAGGACATTTGCCCCAACTTCTCTCCCACCAACTCGCTAGCCCCTCAAGATAAGAACCCCGCACTATATAATTTGCGTTCATGTGAATTAGTCAGCTCATGACAGTGTTGACAGATTCATCCCCATGTGTGCAAAGCTGGTTTGGGAATATCAGAAGCAGGAGTTGCAGGGATTATTGGTTAGAAGAGGCAAGTAAAGGTGTGATTTGCTTATGTCTGACAGAGCTTTCAAGCTCTGTGTGTGCCTTCTGTCAGCTTAGGACAGAGGACAAGAGTGTGGTGCAGTTGCTCAGTAGCTCTTGGCATACTCAGGTCACTAACCAACTAAGTGAAAAGTCAAATGAAGAGACGAGGTGCACCCTTGTACACCAGTGGCAACCTGATGGCAGTGCTTTCAACACCCCTGGGACCTCTGCACCCACTGTTTACCCACAGCTTTAGTGACCAGAGGACGAGGGTTCTGTCAACTCCAAAGCATGGAGACGTGTAAGGACACTTAGGCCTCTCTCCTCTAAAATTAGTTCTGGGTCTGCATTCCTCTAACATCCTTCCTGACTGATCTTCGTTTAATTCTGGAAAGCGTTAGTATGTGTTACTCTGTCTAAAACAACTGTTGGCCTTCTGTCCTGCTGCCCTCTGCTTTTGGCCTTCTGTCCCTTATATTGGGGTTAATATTACCAGTGCCGAATGATTTGTAATGCCATGAGATCGTTTGTGACCCAAATGAGCAGAACTTTTCCTTGATCCACAGTCTCTTTGTCAATGAGTCATCCATCCTTTCTCTCCATTTTTATTTCATTCTATTTGGAGTGTGAGTTACAATAGGTAAGGACGATCTCAGTCAGAGACAGTTGTAGCTAATTCCACATATAAAAAAATGAAAACTTGATTCAATCTTGAACAGTGTTCTCTTTCCAGATCAGGCTATAATAGGAACTTGATCTTAAGTTTAAATGACACCTAAGTTAAAGGTTATTTAAGGGCAGACACTTCCTTTCAATCTTGTAAAGTGCATAGTAAGCCTCAACTTTCCAGCTCTGTACCTCCAAACTTCCTGTTATTTGTACTCACCTGTGTCTTCTCTTCTGCATCATCAGGGGATGAGGTATCTTCCTCTTCAAGGCCAACTTGTCCACCTCTCATATTGACCCCACTTCCACTTACCTCTTTCCGGATGTGCTTTACTCCATTATATATCTCTTCTTTCTCCTGTGGCTTGTACCTCTGTCTTCTTTTACATATTTCCCTTCCATTTATAATCATGGTATCTCCCTAAATAATGCCTTATCCTGAGCTCTACACCTCCTTTCATCTGCCATCCAAAAAGCAGGCTATACTCTCACCTTCGTTTTACTCACCTTCACTCCACTTTGCCCAAAGAAGTTTCGCTTCCAATCTCACCAGTCTGTCTGGTGGGGAGTTAGTTACACTAGCCTGGAGCATGGCTGGTCAGAAGGAGAGCGGAAGGGAGGAAAACTTTTAAATTCTGCTCCTGCCTCCCCACTACATTGCCTTGAGATGTCCAACTCCTTATCTTTTGTCATTGGAATTGGTAGGAGTAGGTCAGGTGGTCAGTGTCTGTGGTATTATCAAAACAGGGCCTCAGCTGTGCTGCAGTGAGATGTTGTTGAGAATAGGAAAGGGCTGAGCCACACCCGCTCATCCCTTCATTCCTCTACATCCAAACCCTGTAGCCTGGTGAATTACAGGACTGTTGACCAAGTGCTGTTGCTTTGAATCTAAACAAATTAATGGTGAATCCCTGTCCACAGGAGTTGCCTAATGACTTAGTAGGAAAAGGACATTATCAGTGTTGGTTCTGTGTTGCCTGGAACTCTCTGCTCCAAAGCTTAAGCTTCTGTCTTTTCGAAGTCCCTGCAAAGGACACAAGCCTGCCCCTCATCCCATTCTTTGTACCTCCAAATGATCGTGAGCTCTCAAACTAAAATTACTAGACTCCTAAGGAGTGCAGCTCTTAGTAAAGACGATAGGTGATATGTACCACCTGGAACTGATGGAGCAAGAATTTAAATTGAGCATAATACTCTCAAGGTGATACAGGAGGATGCTAGCTTGTCCCTTCTTGATGCAGGGACAAGAAGTCATGAAAAACCAAGTGGAAATATTGGGTATGAAAATAATATGGTTGTAAGAAAAACAGGATACAGGATGAATATAGCTGAAGAACTTGTTAGTGACCTAGGAGATCAGAATGGGGGCTGCAGGAAAGGAGAAATAAGTAGACAATACAAAAGGAAAGCTAAGTGATATGGAGAATAGAAATAGAGTAAGACAGACTTCTATCAGACTGGTTAAGAAAAAGATGCAGATAAATATAGTATGAAAGAGAAAAAGTAACTAGAGACACAAAACAAAATAATAGAAGAGTATTGTGAACCAATTCAAAATTGAAAGTCTCAAAAAACTGTATATTGGTAAAGTCAGCACAAAAAACAAAACTCAAGTAGGCCAATAAATTTTAAAGAAATTGAAATAGTTGTCAAAGATCTCCCATCCCCAAATTCCTAAACCCAGTTGTTTTAGGAGGTAAATTCTACCAAACTTTTAAGGAACAAATAATTCCTATCCAAAATAGGGTCAATAAAATGGGAAGTGAGGGGAGTTCATTTCGTGAAGCAAGTATAATCTTGATTCCCAAACCTGATCAAGACAATAGAATGAGAGAAATAGGGCTTCCCTGGTGGCACAGTGGTTAAGAATCTGCCTGCCAATGCAGGGGACGTGGGTTCAAGCCCTGGTCCGGGAAAGTGCCACGGGGCAACTAAGCCCGAAAGCCACAACTACTGAGCCTGTGTGCCACACTACTGAAGCCCCCGTGCCTAGAGCCCGTGCTCTGCAGCAAGAGTAGCCCCCGCTCGCTGCAACTAGAGAAAGCCAACGCGCAGCAACGAAGACCCAACGCAGCCAAAAATAAAGTTTTTTAAAAAGAATTATTATAGGTCCATTTCATTATAAGCATCTATGGAAAATTCCTAGATATGATATTAGCTCACAAAATCCAACAGTGTATTTATAAAATAATATATCATAGTCAATGGGGTTTGTTCCAAGAATATAAAAGTGATTCAACATCAAAAAACTAAAAAACTTAAAGATCACATGATCTCAATAGTTTTTGTTTGTTTGTTTGTTTTGTTGTTGTTTTTTTCCGGTATGCGGGCCTCTACCGTTGCGGAGCACAGGCTCCAGACGCGCAGGCTCAGCGGCCATGGCTCACGGGCCCAGCCGCTCCGCGGCATGTGGGATCTTCCCGGACCGGGTCACGAACCCGTGTCCCCTGCATCGGCAGGCGGATTCTCAACCACTGCGCCACCAGGGAAGCCTCAATAGATATTTTTAAAAGGGTGAAACAGTTTAACACTTAGCCATAAAAAAAAAAAAAAATAGACTGTTAGCCTAGATAGACATCCTTAGCTTTATAAAATCCATATAGGAAAAGACCTACAGTGAATATTTAATGAAGGAAGTTTAAAGGCATTCTCTAGGATTAGGAACAAGACAAGTACATAAACTTTCATTTTTCACAGTACTGAGAGTCTCAGACTCTACATAAAAGGAATGAAAAAAAGGTGAATCAAAAGAGTGGAAAGAGAGGAGATAAAACCATCATTGTTTGCAGATGAAATGATCATCTCCCTAGAATATTCTACAGGATCTAAATAGAGCCTATTAGATACAAAAGTTCAGCAAGGTTGTAAAGTCAACCTGTTAAATTCAATAGCCTTTCTCTACACCAGAGGTTCTCAAACTTTTTAGTTTCAGGACCCATCACACTCTTAAAAATTAACACAGATCCCAAAGAGCTTTTGTTTATGTAGGTTATATCTACCAATATTTACCATGCTAGAAATAAATTTATAAAATGTTATTGTTTCAAAATAAATATAAACTCATTACTTGTCAACATATTTTTATGAAAGAAAAAATTTCCAAAACAAACAAAAAACTATGTAGTGAGAAGTATACAGTGTTTTACCTTTTCGTACATCTCTAATGGCTTCCCTAATAGAAAACAGCTAGATTCTCATACCTGCTTCTGCATTCAGAGTATTGCAATATATTATTTTGGTTAAGACAAGAAAAACAAATCTGGGCTTATATGTAGTTGAAAAGGGAGGAATATTTTAGAAAACTTTTCAGGTAATTGTGGGTTTTCTTCTTTGATATTATACCAAAACTCGGCAAGTGGAAGTTTGTTACAGTTTAATTGAAATGTGAAGTCTGAAAGCACATCAATGAACTTTTCATGCTATTACATTAAATTCCACTGGTTTATCATGTATTTTGAATAGATCTTTCACCATGCATAATTTTTAACATTATGTATTGATTATTTGAAAAATATGCAGTGAATTGTGATCTTCTTAATGTTAACAAATATTTTGTAATATCAAAAAATCACCCTTGTGAATATCACCCCCGACTCATCAGAAGAGTCTTAAAGTATTAGGAAGCTGTCAAGCTCCTGACAGATACAAGTTTTCTAAAATTCTACTTTTCCTTAAAAGCTCCATTTTATCATTGGCAACAAATACTATCTATTGTTTCCTTAAAGTGAGAGGTTTACTTCATTTTTCAGAAAGTGTCTACCAAATTTCCAAGTCTGAATAACCATACTTTGTCAGTAGTCAAGTGGTTCTCTGTGAAAGAAAACAAAAAGCAATTGGCTCAGCCCTGGACTCAAACAGTCACACGAACAATTTTCCTTGAGATTGTCATCGTACTTCAGTACACAAAAGTGCTTTATGCAAACTTCTCATTTTGTCACAGATGATACTTTTTTAAATGTATACTCAAGCGTAGAGATTCAATGAAATTAATAATTTTTTACTCTTTCCTCAAGGACATTCTTATGTAAAACTAGCTGTTTTTCTTGAGTGAATGGTGATAAAGAATACGTGATGAGTATAATTTAGCACCATAACCTTGATTCATGCTGAGGTAACAGTTTTACCCACTATTGCTTTTGCATCATTACTGTAAATGTCAATAGAATTTAAAAGGCAAAACATCTTGTTATGAAAGTACTTTTGACTATGCGGGCCCCCAAAAGGTCTTAGGGATCTACAGTGGTCCATGGACCACACTCAGAAACACTATTCTGCACCATCATTCAACTAGATAGATAGATAGATAGATAGATAAATAGATAAGGTACCTTTCATAGTAACCACCAAACTATAAGGCATCCAAGAGTTAACTTAGCCAGATTATACAAAACTTCCTAGACCTCTATAAAAAAAATTTTGAAATTCAAATAAAGATCACAGAGAGTAATGTAAATAGATGTAGAGACAGTTCATGTCCTTAAGAGAGATGACTTAATAATATATAAACTCTCCCCCCAAATTAATCTATAAAATCACTGCAATGTCCATCAGAATTTCAGGATTTTTTTTTTTAATTTGATAAAGTTACTTCAAAATTTAAGTAAAAGAATAAAGGATACTGGAAAACTATATCACCTTAAGGAAAATATAAAACAGTATGGAGACTTGCCTTGCCAGATACTAAGACAAATTACAAAACCATCACCAAAGCCCAGGCTGAGGCAGATACTCAGAAGAGGAATGTAGAGACAGAGTCATGTATAAATGGGAGACTGATATGCTTCATCGAGAATAAAGTGGGACCACAAATCAGTATGGAAGGATGGGCTGTTTCAGAGATGTTAGAAAGAAGGGCTCACTAAATGGATTAAAATAAACTGAAGCCCTCTCTGATAAAAACGTGGTCTCCAGAGAGACCTCAAAGTATTGAAGAAAACATCTATCACTATAAATGCATCATTACTCTTTATTGTAACTATCTTCAACTAATATTTTCACCTTTTCACATCCTCAGTTTTCTAAGTTTCCAATTTACTTACTTCATTTTCTACATAGAATTGTCAACCAACCATTTATGCTTGAAAAAACTACTTCACACTCTGAAATGAATGCGCCATGAACCACATTGACTCTCAGAGTTTCAGAAGAAGATGTAAAATAATGAGGTAAATGCACAAGATAATGTATCAGGAGTACTTAATTAAGTATGTCCCAGATTCCTCAGGATCTGGAAAAATTATATTCTTCCAAAAGCTTCTCTTGTGTGAACATTTGCCTTCTGCAAAAATTCTTAAAACATAAGCACCACCTGAGAAAACCAAATGTTTATGTAATATCTCTTTCAGTTTGTTCCTTACTGAGAACTATTCCCTCAGCCATGATCTGTAACACTCTGAACAGCTCTTGCTAGAATCCTATCTCCTTCCTCTGAAGATGCATGGAAATCTCATTACAAGTGTTCAACACCTGTTCCCTAGAAGGTCTCAGAAATGATGTCAGGTTATTCAGCTCACTTGACAGTGTGTCATGTATTTTTTGTTTCTGTTTTATTTTTACTTTTATATGGAATGTGATTCACAGATAAATGCAGTCTTGAAATAGCAAGCTTTCCTCCTTTCATGAGCAGTTCTGTAGAATTTATCATTCTCTAAATCCAGGGTTTGAAACCAACTGATTGATGACCCTCTTATTTATTTACTAACACATGTCAACAGGTAACCAGGTGACATGCAGCAGTGTGGCTCCTGCAGCACCTTGTTAATCCGAGTAGTTTAGATGTATTAAAAAGTCTTTTCACTTGGACAGAACGAGAGTAATGCAAACTGACAGATTTCACCTCTTTATTTCTCAACAGAGTTTGTAAGTACTCAAAGCCTAGACAGATGACTAGTTTGGGAAATTAGGGAGATTTCTTGTAGACCACAGCGAAGTGGACGTAGAGCTTCAAGCACTCAATTTAAAAACCTAATTGAAGAATTTGTAATGCCGGATTTTTTTCAAAAGGGAAACCTATAAAATATCCCTGAGGCATCATCAGTGCATACACACACATTCACAGTGGCAGGCAGACCCACGATGTTAAAACCAACCATAGAGATACTCAGGATGTCACCAAGCCCAACCCTACTCTCTACACTTGGTCTTTACACTTGTCCAGCTAGGAGACTTTCTCCAAATCTTGGCATCAAATACTTTATCATCATTAATGCGTGAGATGGCTGCCCTAACAGATCTTAATTATGTGTCAAAGGAAACAAAGACATATGTACAGACGTCAAGATCTTTTGACTAATTTCTTAGCACCCAAGGCTACAAATCTTCAAATTATCTCTTTCATATTGTGGTTGCTGTGTCTGGGAAGCTTCTCATTTCTTCTCCTTCAGCTTGCTTCCCAGCTGGCAAGCCTCTGGAGTGCCTTTCACCGTAACCATTGCTCATTCCTGAACAAACCGTCTTCCCCCCCATTGCCTCACTGGATCCTGCTTGCCTAACCCCCACTGTTCACAGGCAGACTTTCTCCCTGAGAATGGAAAAAAGAGCATAAGGGGCAGGAGAAGTATAAGTGTGGAGGTGTGAAGGTATTCCCTTTATGTAGGAATGTAACAAACGACCATGGAAAGGCTGCTTGTTTCAGGTAAATGTAATTAGAAGACAGGAAGATCTAGGCATGAAATTTAAGACGCTATAGGCTTTAATTATATGATAATTTAGTATTGGCATGGCATAATTGAGATTATTCTGATGGTTTTCAATTTCTGAATCTGAATTATATTGGGGAGAAGTAAATATGGTGTATGTATATATATATATATATGAAGAGCAATAAACCAGGGAAGGGACCATTTCTCAGTTTCAGCTGCTGAATGTAATCTGTGTATGTGAAATACAGATATAGCTATCATGGCTAAAGACCAAGTCTTTAGAAAAGCCCCTGTTGTGCAACTAGCTGACAAAACTGCCAGTGGAAGAAAATTTCTGCTGTCATTAGAATCCGACCACATAGTTTTAGTCAGAGCTAACCAGAGCAAAGTAAATATGCATGTAAGAAAATTTTTTTCTCTTTCAAGCCTTCATAGGCTCTGCAGTCAGCAACACGATGCAGTAATTTCTTCCTGTGAGATCTTAGATCTTCTGGTTTCACAGATTTAAGGAGAGCCAGAATCTCAACAGCTAAAAGGACTAAGTTACAACTTTAATAAAACTCAAACCAAGGTGTCTGTTTTTCCAACCTTTTTTTTTTTTTTTTCTTTTTTGGCCGCACTGCGACATCTCAGTTCCCCAGCCAGGGATTGAACCCGGGCCATGGCAGTGAAAGCCCAGAATCCTAACCATGAGGCCACCAGGGAACCCCCCCGTATTTCTCCACTCCTATAAGTCACATAATTATAAAAGCCTGTGACAAATGTTAAACCAAATAATATTAAATTGTGTGTGTGTATCCTAATAATCCTCTCTCTGTAATTCCATCACCATCATGCCTTTAAGATCTTAAGAGGAGACGATGCCTCCATATTCCTCCTCAAGGAAGATTCACAAAGTGTCACTGACATTTACCTGCAGAGGTATCTGACTTTTTATGGCCAGTCACTCAGGGATCACCACTGGCTGTTGGCCTATGGAGATTGCTCAGTTTGCATCCAGTTTGACTGCCATTGCCTCTAGTCCAGTGTCCAATTCTCCTTTGCTCTATAGCTGACCATTTCCTTAAAAATGAACTTATTGATGCGAAAGATAAATCCAGGTAAAGCAGCTAATGTGACTGTGACTGCAGGACAGTTATTCGAAAGCAGTGTATCATTAGCATGGTTAATTCCAAGGAGGTATTAACTGCAACTGTTGGTTTAAATGACAGGGTCATTAAACAAGTTGGCCCCGAAGGGAGCCTTGGAATTAGGAGGCCACAGACCTATTGTTTTCAAACATCTGTGGCATTGGTATTCTCATGGATTTTAAACATCCATAGGCAGGCCATAACATCGTAGATTATTTTCATTCATCTAAGGATTGTCCAAATATGTACCTCATCCTATCTGGGATAACAATACTGAAAGGTAAAATGTGTTCCGATTCTACACAAAAGTCACCTTTTTCCTAAAATGAAGCTTATGTAAAGGTATAGCTTGATTTCGGGTAGGTAAAGGAGGAAATAATCTGAAGGTTAAACAGGTCATCTTTGTTTTTCATAAACACTAGTAGTTCTCAAAGTGCATTCCCCAAACCAGCACCATTAGCATCTCCTGGGAACTGTGAGTTCTTTGACCCCAAGCAAGACCTTCTGAATCTAAAAACTCTAGGGGTAGTGCTGTCAATCTGTGTTTTAACAAGCCCTCCAGGTGATTCTGGTGCATGATGAAGTTGCGAACTACAGACCTATACTGAAAATACTCCATTCATTGATTAGAGTGATGTATTATGTCTGGCACTCATAGAACCATAATAGGTTGCAGTCAGACAAGCCAAGAGAGAGTCAGTGGTACACAATCCTTTTGCATCAGTTGACAGTACCAAGTCTTGGGGCGTCACATACTGGGCAGGTGTAGGTCAGGCTGGAGAAGTGGGGTTTAGATTTAGACACCGCCTCTCTCCTGGATTCTGAGGTGGTCTTCTTAGCCAGAAAGTTATATACTATTCCCTCTTGGGGACTAAGTCGAGGGAGATTCCCCCCTCCCCCCGCCACCGCCCAGAATCATCTAATCTAGTCACAAGCTCTAAAAGTGGCAGACAGGTGGGAGGGGGAGGGGTTGTTTTGTCTAATGGGAAAGTGTTTGATCTCCTGCCCTCCTTCCCTCTTGGGATGAAAAGGCCCATGAGTATTGAGATCTGGCAGGGGTACGACTCCCAAGGGCCTAGCTGTACTAGACTCTGGTGTTGTATCACTCACCACAGGTTGCTATGCCTGGAGCTAAAGGATGGGTCAGAAAATCTCAATAAAATTTACACTTTCCAACTGAGTCCTCAGTCTGGATCATGCAAAGAGGGAGAACACTGATCCCAGACAAGAATTAAGGTTTAAATCGGGACAGACTAGGGAGCCAGTAGAAATTCCTTGAGCCAGCTGGGTTGGCCTAAAGGGGTGTATGAATGGAAAAAGGCATTTAAGATGGAGGTGGTAGCTCAGGTGGAACCATTTCTGATCTCTTTAATTGGTACCAATCATGTATGTGCCCATAGCAGTGTGCAACGTGTGTAATGTGGTTTTGCCCTATGTTTTTGTAAGAGGGTGAGGTGGATGGTAGGAACAGTCACCATCTACTTTGGTGGAGAAGGGGCACAAGGAAATAGAAGGGTCCGTTCCACCATTTCTCATCGGGGTCTGTGGGTAGATAAGTTTTTCTGACCAGCAGTCCACAGAGAGGGTGCTGACAGTCCTTGCTACTGAATGAACTTTAGGGTTTCAGGTAGAAGAACTCAGGTGTTGTACCCTTGGCCCAACTTCCTTGTTTAGTTAAACCTCACAAGGCAGAGCCTCACTACTTGGGTCTCCACAGTGTCCCATGTAGATGCTTCCATGTTGCTGATCTCCTTACTCCTTCCAAACTGTAGGCCTTCCTTTAACTCCTTTCTCTAGAAAGTAGTCATTTCCCCATATTTTCCCCCTCTTTGCTCTTCTTTTTTTTTTTCTTTATTTTTCTTTTTTTCCCCAGGACCTGCAATTCTCCCCCAGTCTTTTCTTCAGGCATAAAAGTTTCTTACCTCAGTTACCTCCTGAGTGTCAGGGCTTTCTCCCCATTCATCTGATTTTTGTCCTTTAGAGGGAGGGAGTTCTTTTTCTTCAGATGGGAGGAGGAAAAAGATGGGAGACTTCAATGTCAGACTGCTGCTTTCTCTGATCTAATGTTTCTGAACTCAAACACCCACCCACTTAAAGGATAATTTGATTCTGAAGAACTCCATATATTACACATGAGCAATTTAAAGCCCTCTTTTTGATATGTCTTTGAACCTATTTCTTGCAAGCTAGTAACTCTTTTCTTGCATATTGAATGCATTTAATTCACTCTTTTTCAGAGCTTTATTATCGAACTTCCTCATATTGACCAAAAATGCGTGGGATGCAGCTCTATCCTCTACTTTATAAACTGGTTAGGGAAAGAGATACATAAATTGTTTGAAGGCCGAAATACTGTTTTGTTCATCATTTTATCCCTTCAGTTATTAGTACAATATCTTACATGCGATAT
Organism: Physeter macrocephalus; assembly: GCF_002837175.3. Lineage (NCBI taxonomy): Eukaryota > Metazoa > Chordata > Mammalia > Artiodactyla > Physeteridae > Physeter > Physeter macrocephalus. The sequence goes on from NC_041218.1 coordinate 28,756,945, forward strand.
ATGTTTGTTGAATCAAATTCAGGGCCACAAAATCTGGGGATGTTGAAGAACCAGCAAGAAGTCTTAGCACAAGGGAGGAGATATGGGGATGTATGTATATGTATAGCTGATTCACTTTGTTATAAAGCAGAAACTAACACACCATTGTAAAGCAATTATACTCCAATAAAGGTGTTAAAAAAAAAAAATCTTAGCGCGTATATAGGAATTATATGTTGGCGCACTCTAGCTGTTGTCATGACCTAGATGCAGAGGAGAGTAAACAAGGCAGTATTGCAGTGGGATTATTGCCATAGCCCTTCAATCCAACACCATCTTGAATTCTAGTCCTTGTTTAGCTGCAAGTACAGATACAATCAGTCTGTTAAAAGTTAAGGTCAAATACATTTCAAATTTCTGTGTATCTTATATGGAGAAAAATGGACTGAAATGATTTTACTGGTCTTCTCCCCATATCCCCTTACAACCTTCACAGTGAACACCATCGTGTATCCAGTGTGACAGGCAGTGGCAGGAAAGGAGGCAGCCAAGGAGAGGATGCTGAGAGTATGCACCCTCTTTGAAGCAGGGGAGCAGAGTTAAAGCCTGCTAACACACAATGGTCAGGCTGTCTCCTTACATCTCCCCACCTCCGACTTTTTTTTCCAGTGAGATCTCTTCTTAAATGTACAGAGGTGCATAATTACAAGGAATTTGCTTTGAGGGGCCAAGCAGTGTTGCCATAGAAAAGTAAAAGTGTTCCAGAATGAAGAAGTATCGTAGCCAAGTGCAGTACATTGAAATTCATCAAGAAACCTTGCTACTTTGGGTGTATTTGTTTTAAATGCCTCTATTTGAAATGTGTTACCAACTATCAGCAACTTGGCGTGAGGCTTGAAGAATATAGAGGCATCGGTAATGCTGTAGAAATGTTGCAAAAAGAGGGAAAGTGGACATTTTAAGGGGGAATTCTCAAATATTCACAGTGCTTAGAATTTTAATGGAGCTATTGATAACCTTGTTATCTAGTAGAGTTCTAGCTACAAAATGCATTAAACTTCTTGGCTGTAGTCAAATGAGTGGCAGCCAGAGATGGCATACATAGTATACTTGATAAAAATGCTGTTTATTTAAAGCATTAGAGTGGTCATTATGTTCAAGTACAAAGTTTTGATCCTCTCAGTAAATTTAATCTGGAAAGAATAAAGTGTTTCAGACTGTTTTTAAGTTTCAGTAGAACACAGGGTACTCTGTGAGTTTTTCCTTAAGAGAGTGTCAAGTGTAAAAGCTGGTTTTGATACATTCACACATAAACAGAAATAAGTTTTCAGGTTGCTTCCTCGATTCTTTCCCATTATTGCCTACTTGTGGCTAAGGATATGGTGACTTTATAAACTCAAACTTTCAGCTATTTCAGAAGTTTATATTGAACATATATATTCAGTTGAGTGTGCGTATGTGTATGTTAATCCTATTCAGAGAATTTGAAAATGGAAAAGAATTCAAGTCACTGTATTATCACTGTTTCAACCTCTCCAAGACACTTTTCCCTAATCTGGAAATGGGGCTCCTGATTCCCTAACTTTCAGAATGGTTTTAGGGGTAGAGTAAATAATGTACTAAAGTATGTAGGAAAAATAAGTTTCTCTTCTGTGATCAAAACAATTACATTTTGTTGCCTTTCCCTTTCCTCATGAAGTTGAAATGATATAATCCAATATAGGTAAAGCCCCAAATTTATAGGAAGCATAGACTCTGTTAGCTAGAAGGAATCTTAGAGCATATATGGTTCAGTGATTCTTACCATTTGTTTGGCTCATGGACTACTTTGAGAATCTGAACGTTATGATCCTTCACTCCCCAAAAAATGCCTCTATACACAAAAATTAGCATATAATTTTAAGGGGTTCAAGGACTCCCTAAAACCTATTCCTAACCCCTAGGGTTAAGAATCCCCAACTTAATTCAACACCCTCAATCTAAAGATGGAGGGACTTCCCTGGTGGCGCAGTGGTTAACAATCCGCCTGCCAATGCAGGGGACATGGGTTCGATCCCTGGTCTGGGAAGATCCCACATGCCGCAGAGCAACTAAGTTCGTGCTCCACAACTACTGAGCCTGCACTCTAGAGCCCACGAGCCGCAACTACTAAGCCTGCGTGCCGCAACTGCCGAGGCCCCTGCTCCTAGACCCCGTGCTCCACAACAAGAGAAGCCACTGCAATGAAGAGTAGCTCCCGCTCACCACAACTAGAGAAAGCCCATGCACAGCAACAAAGACCCAATGCAGCCAAAAAAAACAAAACCAAAAAAATCTAAAGATGGAAAAATTAAAGAATGTGATACGCTCTTGAGAATTAAAAATTATTTTGAAAACTCTTCCCCCAAAATCTCTAATAATTTAAGAACACAGCTTTCATCAATTATTTGAGCAGTGTCCTTGGACTACAGCTGCATTTCATTGGTGGACTTGCTGTCTCGTCCACTCTTGGTTTGTGAGTGACAGAAGAGCTATTTGCAATCCCACACAAAGTGAAATGAAATAATTTGGGCGTTGATTCTATTTTTAACATGCCCTTTCCCAAAAATTATACTACCGCATTCTCAGTAAGCATTCATTAAGTACCTGTCATGGTCCAAAGCCTATTCAAGATAGTGAGAGCACAAGATCACGAGACCCAGTTTCTGACTGATCTGGGCCTAGTCTGGTAACAGCTCATGAGCTGGTAATAGGGGAACCCAGAGGGAGGAGCGACTCACCCAGCCCCAGAACCTTGAGAAGGTCCTACATGTAAGGTAGCGTTAAAGCTGTGTCTTGAATTATGAGTAGGAGTTTTCCAGGCAAAGGATCCAGATATCCTAACTCCCTGTGCATGCAGATTTTACAATGCACCACTTTCCTTGTAGTTTAGAATAATTTGCTTACTTTAAATTTTACGTACGTGGTAATTAGGTGGGGTGACCCATCGAAGACCCATTTGGTAGTTTCATCAACCACGCATCTTCATTCTCTGAGCCATGGAATCTCCAAACCTCAAGGTCATTGTCCTCTCTGACCTGCAATTTCTAGTCACTCACAAAGGCTTGCAAATCCTTTCTTCAGAGCGACCCTTCTACCTTTCTCTTCTTTTCTGTTCCCATTACCATCTTTCCATAGTTCTCCATACACTAGACCTGGTCCCCACCAGTCCTTCCTTGTACTACACAACCACAAATACGTTTTCCCAAAATTAATTTATTCTGAAGCCCGGCAAAGAAACATTTGCTCCAGGTTACCAGATAGGATATAGTTACTGAGTCTGTTTATTTTCTTACTTAAAGCCTGCCACAGTCCAACCTCAGGCTCCTCACCCATCATTTCCCAGAACTTTTTTACTCCAGCCAGGCAAGTGCAGGGTAGAGATGCTAAGAGCCCACACCAAGTCAGGTCTCACCTTTACCACATGTTAGCTGTTGCATTTCATCTCTCCAAGCTTGTTTCCTAATCTACGACTTACATGAACGGCTTAATCAAACGGCTTAAAGCTGTTAGGAAAATGAGTGTGATGACACATGGGAAGTGCCTGGTGCCGGGTCTGACACGTAATTGGCTCTCAGTAAATGGTGACATTTGTGGCCACCTTCATCATCACCTTCCTCTGAAATGCACCCCATCTCTGACATGCAAGCATTTCTAGAAACCCTTCCTGCTCTTACCCAGGTCATTTGCTTCTCCTTTAGGACCTGCTTCAGGTTCTGCTTATCTTCCCACTGATGTCCGCCCCCCCTAAATAAACCTGCTCTCATCAGTCTCTCCTAACATCCCCTGCCTTCCCCTCTGTTTGCTTTACACTGCTTCCAAACTTTGAAGTTTCCTCACTGCAGTAGCGAGAGCTGGCCCCAAGTGGAACAGATTGTCGTGCAAAGTCACAAGCCTCCTTGACTTCACCCTCGTTTGAGGTTGTTGAAGTGATCATGAAACAGAGGGGAGGTTGGCTAGTCGATGTCTAAGGATCCCAGCAGTAGTGATTTTTGGAGTCTAAGTGGTTTAAGAGCAGGGACATGTCTTCTACTTCCTCCTACTTCCCACAGCTAAGATTATTGTAGGCACACTCAACTCTGTTGTGTTTGGCGGACTGTTTTCCTGAAGAATCATCCTACTCTTTGATCCACTGATGAGCAGTGGCTTTAATCCTGCAGGGGAGTTTGGGAGGATGTGTATCAGGGTTGGAGGATGGGAAGCCCCACGTGCATCACACTGTGACCCATAGTGAGCTTATAAAAAGTGTTTAATGAACAAGCACCAATCATAGGCTGTTTCACTGAATCCTGTGTCCCTTGGGAACAAATGAAGAGCAAATGGAAGTCTTCCAAAGTTAAGGCTGAAGTTATAGGGAGATGTAGAGGGACTAGATCTCCTGCCCCGCCCCTGCCAAAAAACAAAAACAAAAAAACTCCTTAGGTTCTACAGAAGAAGCTCTTTATCGAAACATTTTATTTCTCTTCCTTACAATCTCCATACGGGGGCAAAGAGAGAGTCCAGAAACGTTTATCTTTAGTATCCTTATTGGAAACTCTATTCCTCACATTTTTGAAACAGTTTCATTACACAGGGCACCTCTAATTTTTGCCAGTTCGTTTTCTGTCTGAAATCAGCTGCTTTGCCTTCTCTGTTGCTGAATTTCAGCTGCACTTAATCTCATTGTGGCCTGGCCTTTTTATACCAGTTTGCTGTAATGCTGAGAGAACCTTCAGCTTTAAAGAATGGCTCTTCACCCCTCCCCAGGTGGAAGGGAGGAAATCAGTTAATTGCAGCCTGTCAGAGTTGTTTTAGGTGACTTTGTACTGCTTCCATTTAAGATCAACATGAACCTTAGACATTTCAGGCTGGAAATGTAAATAGCAACAGAAAAGCCTGCGTTTCACTAATGCCAGGAATGACTCATCTGGTGAGAATGGTATTGTATTGATAATACAATACAGAGAGAAGGAAAAGACCGTGGTATCTGCCTTTCTTTGTATGTCTGACCTTGAGGAGAATTATAACTTGTTTGTTGCAGAAGTTGAGCATCTCATGTGCTGATGCACCTGTTAGTTCTAATATGTTAAATGGCAAAGCACTTGCGGTTTCCCATGATTGCTTTGTGGGTGAAATGTTTTCTGCAATCTGGTGAACTGATTTTTTTTTTTAAAGACTGTATTCATTTGTATTTCTTTTCTCTCATTTCTCAAAAATATGCTTTCTCCTTCGATTTCAACACCCTGGTCTCATCATTAACATCTTAGAATCTGCTTGGCTTTTTATTTTCAAGGTAACATTATTATGATTTGTTTTTAATGCAGAGACCATGAACCAGGCGACTCCCGCTAGGAAGCTGGAAGAGGTTCTTCATCTAGCAGAGCTCTGCATAGAAGTCTTACAGCAGAATGAAGAGCATCATGCAGAGGTGATGGCTCGTTTTAACTGTCACATAAAGCCTCACATAATGCTTTACCATAGTGGGAGTAGCACTGAAGAAGTGGCTTTTGATACACATCTGGCCATTTATCTACAGAAAACTGAGAACGTGTGCATTTCCTGGAAATATAACTCCTATATGTTACAAAGGAATTGTATATGTAGATAATTTAGTATCTGTTCCTGACAACTGTCTTCCTGTGAGGAACATGGGAGAACTTATGGGATCTGCCTAAGGTGTACAAACTAGTAAGAAGCAGAGCTGGAACACGAACCCCCATCTTGTGATGCCAGATCACTTGCTTTTCCCCCGTGCCCTGATTGCTTTAGTTTAGAAAGGTAAGTTGATCAATGTGCAAAAGGAAAAGTAGTGATAAACTATAGGACACCAAAATTGAATAGAAGACGTTCAGAACTGTATGATTGATAACCCCAGTCTTTCACTTTTACCATCAAACTTTTCTTTAAATTTTCACTAAACCTTCATTTTTAATAGATTCTTTAAAGTTCTAGTGCTAATTATATACTGACATTCACTAAAAATATAGGATGGTATTTCATCAGGCCAACTGCTTATTCTGAGACTTAAAAGTGTCATTCTTTCTAATAGCTATGAGTTTATTTTAAAAAACAAAAGAGTTTTCTGACTGAATTAGGTAGGGAAAATGTGTAGGATTAAATAAATGTACTAAATTTCAGTGCCCTAACAGTGCTTTTATTCTTGAGGAAGCACATGAAATGAGTAAGTATGAAAAAGACCAGATACAGAAGAATTTATAGAATATTTATATTTAATGAAGCCTTGTTCTCAAAAATATAAGAAACTACAGGAAGTACGTTTTAAGCAAATTCTCAGAAAAGAATATTCATGAAACCTTGCTATGGATAACTAAGATTTATTATAGCTGGTTATAAATATGATCATTCAAAACATCTGCTTTTAGCTCACACTGTGGAATCTAGCTTTTACCTTGCATCTGTCATGTGTGAACTTGTTATGGATATTTTATTTTAAACTGAAGAAACAGCTGCTTCCATAATTTGAAGTGAATTCCCAGGAGGAGCTTTTCTAGGCTAATACTACTGCTATGTTACAATGAAAATGATTATATGATAAAATGTATGTATGTGTTGTCTTTGTCTTTTGTTAAAAGGCATTATCATCAGAGTATTAGACCTTTTTGAATTAAAAAAATATTTCTGATTGGGTATCCAATTTCATCTAAACAGGTACATCTAATATTCCTATACATTTCACAAAAATTACATTTAATTTTCCTGCACTAATAAGGAAAATAATAACTCTCCTGTCTTTTAAACGTAATTAGTATTATATACTTCCTGCAACCACTACATGCTTGTTGAAGTACAGTGTATCCAAACACAATTAAAATGTAAATATTACTTATTTTCTAATGCACAAAAATACAGTTGACTCTTTTGAACAGAGATAATCAAAACTCATAAATGTAACTCAACTATATGCCAAAATATAGAAATGTTATGATTACCTCTTTTTAAAATGCTTTGTAACACTATGACATGTCTTCATTCCACAATGCTTCCAAATTCTTGGGATTCTTCAGGGAAGAGAGGTGAGTAAAATTGTTTTCACCATTTTTCTAGCATGGAATAACTCTTTTATGTGAAGATAAGATAGAACACACTCTGGTTACACTTTTAAAGCCACCTTAGTCCCTCTCCTTGGAATTAAAGACTGTATTTCTTTAAATGGGCAACTCTTTGTTGTACTGTTTCCGTGAATATGTCTTATTAGTAATTGCATGCATAATTATTGCTGGCCATCTAAGTACAGGCCAGCTGAGAGGATTTTGTCATTTTGGTTTTGGTTTTATCTTTTAGTGTTTTTTTGGCCTTTTTCTTTTTTTAACCAGGAGATCCAGCTTTTCCTTTGAACAATATTGGGGGGTGAATTGATCTGATTCAAAAGTCATTTCCACAGTGAATTGATGGACTGCATTGTACACTGATCTCGATTTTGCTGAATGTCCAGGCTAGACTTTACTGCACAAAAGAGGACCCGGCCCGGCTCCTGTGGTGAAGGTTAATGCGTCTGCCTCAGAGACCTTCAAGTGGCCGTGTGTCAGCTCCTCTCATTTCACTTCTTCCCTCCACAGGGGCGGTTCACTTGACAAGGCCAAGAGGTTGTTTCTGTCCTTCAGCAATTTCTCAGTTAAGCAGGTTTCACGTCCTTCAGATCTTTGACAGTAACTTGCTCGTAAGACAGTCCTCCCTTCTCTCTGAAGGCCTCTCCACCTCTCCCCTCAGGCTTTTCTTCCGAATTTCTGTGTTTTTCTTTTGAGAAAGACAGTTTAAGCTCCTTTCCAGAAAATCTTGAAGGACGTCTTCCACATTCCCGTGATGAGACTGTGTCTGACCAGAAATTTAGACAAACTGATCCGACAACTGTCCATCCAAGGCCACTCACTCTGACAAAGGTGGCAAGTCCCAGACGCCAACGAGAAAGCCTTAGGCTCTCACCAGCACGCCCCCTCCACACGCACGCACCACTTTCCTGCTAGGAAAACTTGCCAGGTGCACAGCTGGTCAGTGACGGCGTGAAGACGCAGGCCAACTCCAGACTCCACACTTTCCAGGGAACCACATTGTTATTTCTTGGTTTCAGTAGAATGGCAGGTATGGGTGCCCTGTCCTAGTTCTCCTGGCAGGTTTGACACTTAGCATCGTAGCAGGGATATAAATGCAGAGAGGAGGATGACAGTGCAAGCCTGGAGATGTCCCTTCTGTTCTGTCAGGCTCTTCTCCTGGCATATCTTGGGACTCTGCTATGGGGACGGAGGGCTGGAAATATCCCTCAGTGAAGGGGCAGAGAGAGAGGCAACATGATCGATATGAGCACAGCTCAGGTTGTTACTTTGTGATTTATTGTTGCAGCAGAATCTTAATTGAAGGTCCCTAAAATATTTTAAATATGATATTGTCCACCATATCAGTGACACTGTAGGCCAGGAGGATGTCTGGCGGTAATTCGGTATTTGCAGCTTAGCTCTCGGTTCACTGTAAATGGTTGATGCATCCTGCCCTCCAGCTGGCTGGGTCCCAGGCTGCTCCAGCAGCAGAGTCAGGGCAGGGAGAGGAGTTCAGTACGGACACACATATTTGTGCACGTGGTCATTCACATGAACATCGGTGTCTGGACCAGATTATGCGTCTGGATGGATTCTAACATAAAGAGGATGGATGTTTGATTTTTAAATTTTTTTCCATTGTTTTTACTTCCTCATATCCTTATTCCTCTCTACTACCATGCACATCTAAGGACCCTCTTAAAGTGTAGTTATACAAAACTTGATCATAGACAAGATCTGTTTATTACCTACTACTAACTAAATTGCACTCATCTCAACAGTTGAGTTCATCTTATTTGCATAGTATTTATATCTGGATAGCCAGTGAGATAAATCGACATTTTCTTTTTTAGGACGGGTTTAGGGTTAGATTAGCCTGTGGTCCAACAAATATTCCTCTTTTTGGAAGAGGATGACCAGTAAGTGGCTTTCATACAACTAAGCTACAGAGGCAGAATTCAATTTTCAGCAGTGTCTCTCAAACGAAACTGCATCGGCAAAAATATCCTACCAAAAATGTTTGTTAGTCACTCACTGACTTAAAAATGTATAATATTAAGAGTAGCACTTTACCCCAACATGTTTTGAAGTATTTTCAGTTCTTCATCTCACTTGGTTATTTCAATATTTATATTCATCTATGAACACAGGGAAAGATTTTCGTGAACCAAGAGTGCAGAAAACTTATGATTCGTTTGGCAGTAGTTTAGGTGTCACCGGTTTAGTTTAGTCCATTCTGCTGGCTCCTCAAAAGCACTTAAATATTTCTAGAATATGACCCCTTAGCATTATGTTGCTGTATGTGTATGTTGGGGGTTGTGGTGATACCCTAGACACTGGACTATCTCCAGGGCTTTTAGGATCATCTACAAAATACAGGGTTGCAAGCTGATCTTTTCTTGGGAGGAAAAAAGCACGTAATACATTACAAAATCAGACACGCTATTTTTGCTCATTTATGCAGCCATATTATTTGTGGTGTTTTAAATTATGAAATGTTTGCTATATTTTGAGGGTAAAAGTAATCAAAAGCCTAAGACCTCAAAGAAATTGGAAGAGATATAAAGAAATCAGACCATTAAAAGATGCTCTGGCAAGAAAAAAATCAGAGGACATTAACATTGGTCTGATCTGCAAAACTAGACCGACCGACAGACAGGCCCTGTGCCATGTATAGTTAATTAAGAAGAGGCTGTATGTGTAAGAGCTTGGTCTCTACACTCCAGCTGACCTGGATTCAAATTATTGCTCTGTTACCTACCAACTTTATGACTTTAGGCAAGTTCTTTAATCTCTGAGTTTGCTAACCTATAAGGTAAGATAATGTATAAAAAGCCTTTCGAATAGTACAGTAAACCCCCTACGTATGAACCTTCAAGTTGCTAACTTTCAAAGATGCGAACATACAGTTCTCATGTCCAGTCATGTAAGTTAGTTCACCTGTCTGGAGTACATTGTCACGTGCGTGCGTCCTCTACAGGTGGTTGTGCTTTTGTGTACTTTACTGTACACAACTGTATAGAGTACAGTAGTACAGTATCTTTGTTTCAAGCTAGATCTACAAGAGGACAACTTCACCCAACTCCTTGCTGTGTAGCACGAGGAGCTTACTAATAAAGACCTGATGGAATTGGAGGCCCAGAGAAAGGACGAAGAGAGACGAGAGGAAGAAGTAACTCAAAAATGAAGAGATTCACGATGCAGGAAATGGCAAGGGGATTTTCTTTATTTGTGGAGGCACCGTTAGTTTTTGAGGCACGGGACCTGAATGTAGAACAGTACACGAAGGTTGCAGCAGCCCTTCAGAATGCAGTCCAGTGCTACCGTGTCATCTATGACGAGAGAAAAAGAGCTACTACCCAGACATCACTGGATCGTTTTTTCAAGAGGCTAGATAGAATTGGATCCAGCAAGGAACCAGAACCTGTGCCATCAGCGTCAGGCGTGAGTGAAATTGCAGCTTGCCCTCCGTCTCCTATTGCCGATGACCCTTCAGCTCTGCCATCTCCCCCCTCCTCCCCCTCATCCAGTCAATAACTCTGCTTGCCTGTTCACTCGATGCCAGCCCCTGTATGCCAGCTGTTGTACTGTACTACTGTACTTTTCAAGGTACCCTACTGTAAGATTAAAAATGTTTATTTTGTGTGTGTTTGTTTTTTATGTATTATTTGTGTGAAAAGTATTATAAACCTATTACAGTACAGTACTATATAGCTGATTGTGTTAGTTGGGTACCTAGGCTAACTTTGTTGGACTTAGCCAACAAATTGGACTTACGAACGCACTCTTGCAACAGAACTCATTTGTATGTAGGGGACTTACTCTGCTTGGCACATAGAAACTATTCCATTCATGTTGGATATCATTATTTTTAAAATATCTAAAGTCACATTATAAGATTTGTGTGAATTTTGACTCATTTTTATGTTACTGATAATGATTCATTTTTTTACTTTTGTACAGCAAGAGATTTTCATATTCCTTGACTTTTCCAAACAGCCCTGGAGGAGGCTGGTACAAGTGTCGTTATTACCAATTTGCAGATGAGGAAATGGAAATCCACCCAGGGAACTGATTTGCCCATCATCACTTAAATCTCACCAAGTTCAAAAGCTCGGTACTCTGCTTCCAGTTTCAGGGATAGTCTTACCTGCCACTATTTTCAACTAGTCTGAGTAAACAGACACGGCTTTCAAAGTATTGTCAGTCTGCCACAAATATTGTTCTCACTGTACAAGATTTATTTATTGTTAGAACTTTGATAGAAATAGTATGGCTAAAGGATTACAATCGAGTTTTGTTTTGTATTTCCCTCTTAATCAAGTTAAACATTGCCTTCTGCCTGTGCTGTCTCGTTTACACTAATTAGTGGCTTAGCTTTAGAGCCAAGTTAACTCTAACCTAGATAATCGTAACTTTTTTGATTGGTGCCCTACAGATGGGTGTGTTTCTGAGAAGGGTTTTCTCCTCCCTGGTGGAGCCCCTCATGCCGTGGAGCCTCAGCCACTCCCAGGAAGTGGCGCTCTAGGAAGGCAATTGTATAGCCTCTCCTCCTACTACCAACCTGGGGTGCGAGGACTGCCACCCAGAGGGATGGCAAAATGCAGGAGGGGACAGGTGGGAGAACTGACCCTGTGTTCTCAAGGTAACAGCCTGCAACCCTGGCTTTTCGTTTTCAAAGACAGTGGTTCCTTAAAGCTTTCTCTGGTCATCATTAGAACAATAAGCATCCATCACAGATTGGCTTACGTTCATTAGGAATAACATCTTCAGAGATACAATTTGAAACCTAAATATATACTTCTGCAAAACATAATGAAAATTTCCAGTTGATAGCGAAGTGTCGCCAACCTGAAGCTGTTTTTTTAAAGAAAATTATCTTCCTTTGTGTTCCATTCCCCACTGCGACTCTGTCTTCCAAGTAAACTTTAAAAAGAGCTTTGGAAATTTTTCTCAGAGTCTTGATACAATCTTGGCCTAACGTGGCTGTTATTGTCTTAATTTTAGCCTTTCGCAAAGGTATTGATTGTGAACTGGAAGTGAGACTTTGAAAATGTCTCTCTTTGCAGTGCTGCATTTTCAGTAGCATTTCTATCCTGCTCTACTCAGAGGGAGGAATCTCAGATTCTTCTTATCTATGTCACCAACACAGCTCTAAAAGACAGGAGCAAGGTATATGCAATGAAATTGTGTATGCTATTTTATTTTTTTCCTTTTATACTATTGTCATATACCCATTCTAGTAGAAATTTAAACAAAAAGTATTCAAATCTAATATTTTCAAAGAGCAATAGCTTGGTTTACATAGAACATAACACTTCCAGCAGGTTTTCACATTCAGATGTTTATACAGCAAAGTCTAAGTTATATGCTTTGAGCCAACCACTAAAAATGTTCCTACCTCTGTAGTCTGTGATTTGTACTACACCACTCTTTTTTTTAGCCAGTGTTTTCTTCAGTTTCCATCTGCTAATTAGTTACACGATAATGTTTTTTTATAAACATATTGAACATTATTATTGTGACAGAAGTTTTTAAGAAGATACTCAATATGTCAAAACTTTATAATCCACCTTTTTTTGGTTTGTGGTTTGACTCTTTTTGTTATAATCTAATTTACACTGGAGGGAATTGAATAGAGTTTTGCAACCACAAATCTCACATGTTCTTAGAAATTTCTTGAAAGTAAATATGGACTTCTCTGAGTATATAGTATGATTAAACATTTATTAAAAGTTACTTTTAATTGGAAGAATAACAAAAATATCTGTATCACAGAAATGTGTGTGCTTTGTAGTTATTTGGTTACAAAATTATAACACTTATCAAAAGTTAAATGAAAATAAGGGGGAAAAGACCTGAGAGACATTTCACTAAAAACAGTATAAAGAGAGCCCTAAAACATATGTAAAATGTTAAACTCATTCAAAATTAAACAAATGCAAATTAAATTAAAACTGAGATACAATAGCCAGAGAAGTCCACATTATTTTTTGTGAGTGTGATAAGAACACTTAAGATATACCCTCTAAACAAAATGTTAAGCATACAATACAGTGTTGTTAGCCATAGGCACTGCGCTGTATGTAGACCTCTAGGATGTGTTCATCTTCTGTAACTGAATCTTTGTACCCTTTCACTAATAACTCCCTTTTTCCCTCTTTCCCCAGCCATTCTACTCTCTGCTTCTATGAAATTGCCTATTTTAGATTCCTCATATAAGTGGGATCATACAGTATTTGTCCTTCTGTGTCTGGCTTATTATACTTAACATAATATCTGCCAGGTTCAACCATGTTGCCACAAATGGCATGATCCCCTTCTTTTCTCAGGCTGAAAAATATCCCATTGTACATAAATATCATATTTTATTTTCCATTCTTTCATTTGTGGACATTTAGGTTGCTTCTGTGTCTTAGCTATTGTGACTAATACTGCATTGACCATGGTAGAATATGCATCTCTTTGAGATCCTTATTTCAATTCCTTTAGATATATACCCAGAAGTGGGATTGATGGGTCATATGATAGTTGTATTTTTAATTTTTTTTAGGAACTTTCAACTGTTTTCCATAGTGACTGCACCAATTTACATTCCTACCAACAGTGTACAAGGGTTCTCTCCTCTACATCCTCAACAAAATTTACCTTTTGTTTTGTTTTTTTAAATAATAGCCATTCTAACAGGTGTGAGGTGATATCTCATTGTGGTTTTGATTTGCATTTGAAAATCAAATGATGATTAGTGATGTTGAGGACCTTTTCATATACCTGTTGGCCATTTGTTAGTCTTCTCTGGAGAAATGTCTGTTTGGTCACATGTCCATCTTTTAATCAGGTTATTTCTTTTTTTGCTTTGAGTTTTAGGAGTGTATTATATATTTTGGATACTAACCCTTTAACCAGTATATGGCTTACAAATATTTTCTCCCATTCCTTTGTTCATTGTTTTCTTTACTGTGCATTAGCTTTTTAGTTTGATGATTTGCCTGTTTTTGCTTATGTTGTCTGTGCTTTTGGTGTCATATCTAAGAAATCGTTGCCAAGGCAAAGTTAAGAAGCTTTCTCTCTGTATTTTCTCCCAGGAGTTTCACAGTTTCATGTCTGAAGTTTAAGTATTTAATGCGTTTTGAGTTGATTTTTTTATATGGTGTAAAACAAGGGTCCAGTTTAATTCTTTTGCTTGTGGATATCCAGTTTTCCCAGCACCATTTATTGAAGGGACTGTCCCTTCCTCGTTGTATATTCTTGTCACGCTTGTTGAAGATTAGTTGACCATATATGTGTGGGTTTATTTCTGGGATCACTATTCTGTTTCATTAGTCTAGGTGTCTGTTTTGATGCCAGTGCCAGATTGATTTAATTACCACAGCTTAGTAATACACATATTTTGATATCAGAAAGTGTGATGCCTTCAGCTTTGTTCTTCTTAAGATTACTTTAGCTATCTTGGATCTTTTGTGGTTCCATATGAGTTTTAGGATTGTTTTTTCTAGTCCTATAAAAAAAAGTTCAATGGAATTTTGATAGGGTTTGTGTTGAATCTGTAAGATTGTTTTGGGTAGTATGGACATTTTAACAATATGAATTCTTCCAATCCATGACACCTGATATCTTTCCATTTATTTGTGACTACTTTAATTTCTTTCATCAGTGTTTTATACTTACAGTTTACAGGACTTTCACCTGTTTGGTTAAGTTTACTTCTAAGAATTTTTACTCTTTTTAATACTATTGTAAATGAGATTGTTTCTCAATTTCTTTTTCAGATTGTTTGTGTGTAGAAATGCAACTGATTTTTGTATGTTGATTTTATATCCTGCATCTTTGCTGAATTTGTCCATTAGTTCCAACAATTTTTATAGAGTATTTAGGTTTTTCTACGGACAAGATCACATTATCTGCAAAGAGAATTTTACCCTTCCACTTTGCATACCATTCATTTCCTTTTCTTGCCTGATTGCTCTGGCAAGGATTTCCATTACCGTGTTGAAAAAAAAGTGATGAGAGTGGGCATCCTTGCCACATTCTGAATTTTAAAGGGAAAGTTTTCAGTTTTTCACCACTGAATATGATGTTAGCTGTGGGCTTCTCACATATGGCCTTTGTTGTGTTGAGGTAAGTTCCTTCTATACCTAATTTGTAAGAATTTTTGTCATAAAAGGATGTTGAATTTTGTCAAATGTTTTTTTCTGCGTCTACTGCGATGATCAATCATGTGATTTTTATCCTTCTCTCTGTTAATTTGGTGTATCCCGTGGACTGATTTGTGTGTGTTGAACCAACTTTACATCCCAGGGATAAATCCCACTTGGTCACAGTGTGTGGTCCTTTTAATATGCTGTTGAAATTGATGTGCTAATATTTTGTTGATAATTTTCACCTCCATGTTTATCAAGGATATTGGCCTATATTTTTCTTTGCGTATGGTGTCTTTTTCTGCCTTAGATATCAGGGTGATACTCTCCTCATAAAATGAGTTTAGAAATGTTCCGCCTTCTATTATTTGAAAGAGTTTAAGAAGACTTGGTTTTAATTCTTCTTTAAACGTTTGATAGAATTAACCTGTAATGCTATCTGTTCCTAGGCTTTTCTTCTTTGGAGGTTGTTGATTACTGATTCAAATTCCTTACTTGTTTTTGGTTTGTTCAAGTTTTCTGTTTCTTCTTGATTCAGTCTTGATAGATTATATGTTTCTAGGAATTTATCCTCTTCTTCTAGGTTGTCTAATTTGTTGATGTATAATTGTTCATTATAGTCTCTTATGATTCTTTTTTCTTTCCTGTGGCATCAGTTGAAATGTCTCCCTTCCATTTAAATGATTTTATTTATTTGAGTCTTCTTTGTTTTTTTTCTTTTTAATCTAACTAAAGTTTTGTCATCTTTTCTAAAAAACAGCTGTTGGTTTCCTTGATTTTTTCTATTGTTTTTCTATTTTCTGTTTCACTTATTTATACTCTAACCTTTATTATTGCCTTTCTTTTTCTAACTTTGAGCTTAGTTCTTCTTTTTCTGGTTCTTTGAGGTGTAATGTTATATTGTTTATTTGAGATTTTTTTTTTCTTTTTCAATGTACGTGTTCATTTCTATAAACTTCCTTCTTTGTACTGCTTTCACTGCATCCCATAAGTTTTGGTACATTATGTTTTTTGTTTGTCTCAAGATATTTTCTACTTTCTTTTTGCTTTCATCTTTGATCCGATGTTTGTTCAAGAGTATCTTGTTTAGTCTCCATGTTTTTGTGATTTTTTTCTTTTGTTATTCATTTCAAGCTTTTTTCTACTGTTGTTGGAAAAGATATTGGGGATGATTTCAATCTTCTTAAATTTGTAAAACTGTTTTTGTGACCTAGCATGTGATCTTTCCAAGAGAATGTTTCATGAGCACTTGAGAAGAATGTATAGTCTACTGCAGTTGTATGGAATGATCTGTATGTGTCTGTTAGGCCCATTTGGTGTTGTTCAAGTCTGCTGTTTCCTAATTTCCTGTCTGGGTGATCTCTCCATTATTCAAAGTACAGTATTGAAGTCTCCTATTGTAATTGTGTTGCCATCTATTTCTCCCTGCAGAGTCAATGTTTGGATTACATGTTTAGGTGCTCTGATGTTTGGATGCTTATATATTTATAACTGTCCTAGCTTCCTGGTGAATTGACCCTTTCCCATTATGTAATAGCCTTCTTTATTTCTTTTGGCCGTTTTTAACATATACTGTAGTTTGTTTGATATAAGTATAGACACCCCTGCTCACTTTTGGTTATCATTTTCATGGAATATCTTTTTCTACCCCTTCACTTTCAGCCTATGTGTATCCTTAAATCTAAAATGAGTTTCTCATAGATAGTAAGCATATAGTTGTATCTTGTTTTACCCATTCAGCCACTCTATGTCTTTTGATTGAAGATTTTAATCCATTTACATTTAAATTAATTACTGATAGGTAAAGCTGACTTCTCAACTGGACTTCAGAGCTTTTAACCGTCTATTTTAAACTTATAACTCCAATCATATACAAAACCCTGCACTTGGACTTCCTACACATACTTTATGTTATTCCTGTCAAATTTTACCTCTTCTGTACTATATATCCAGTAACAAATTTTTGTGGTTATAGTTATTATTACTACTTTTCTCTTTTAGATTTTATACTAGCATTAAAAGTTATTTATGCACCACCATTACAGCATTACAGTATTATTTGTCTACATATTTACCTTTACCAGTGAGATTTATACTTTCGTATACATTTGTGTTGCATTTAGCATCCTTTTGTTTCAACTTGAATTTTCTTTCACACTTTTTGTAAGGTCGGTCTAGTGGTGACAAACTTCCTCAGTTTTAGTTCGTCTGGGAAAGTCTTTATCTTGCCTTCATTTTTAAAGGACAGTTTTGCTGTGTATAGTATTCTTGGTTGGCAGTTTTTTCTTTAGCTCTTTGAATATATCTTACCACTCCCTCTAAGCCTCTAAGGTTTCTACTGAGAAATCTGCTAATAGTCTTATTCTTGTATATGATGAGTCACTTTTCTCTTGCTGCTTTCAAAATCTTCTCTCTTGTCTTTAATTTTTGACATTTTAGTTTTAATGTGTCTCAGAGTAGACTTCTTTTGGTCAACCCATTTGGGCTTCATCAATCTGTATGTCCATTTCTTTCAGATTTGGGAAGTTTTCAGCCATTATTTCTTTAAATAAATTTCCTGACCCTTTCTCTTTCTCTTCTCTTTCTGGAACTCCAGAAATATGTATTTGATAATACATATCAAATTGGTTCACTTCAAGATGTACCACAAATCTCATAGGCTGTCTTCACTCCTTTTCATTCTTTCTTTTTGTTCCTCTGACTAGATAATTTCAAATTACTTGTTTTCAAGTTCATTGATTCTTTCTTCCACTTGATCAAGTCTACTGTTGAAGCTGTCCTTTAAATTTTTTGGTTATTGTGTTCTTCAGCTCCAGAATATTTATTTGGTTCATTTTATGGTTCTCTTTGTTGAACTTCTCATTTTTTTCATATATTATTTTCCTGATTTCATTTAGTTGTCTGTCTTTGTTCTCTTGTAGCTCACTGAACTTCTTTAAAAGAATTTTTGAACATTTTTAGGCAATTTATAGATCTCCATTTCTTTGGGATTGTCTATGGGAGCTTTATTTTGCTCTTTTGTTCGGTGGCCTGTTTCTAAATTCTTCATGATCTGGTAATCTTACATTTGTGTTGTGCATTTGAAGAAACTCTCTCTTCTTCCTTTCTGTACAGACGGACTTCAGCAGGGAAAGCCTTCACCAGTCGGCCCAGCCAGATATTCCAGGTGGTCTGGTTGGTAGGATCCATAGGCGGGCTGGCTGGTGAGCCTGCTGCCAGGTTACATGGGCAGGCCACATTATTTTTGAGAACCTCCTAAAGAGTAAATACTCTTTTCACCCATCTAAACAGCAGAGATTTTTTTAAGTGATTATTGTTATTACCTAAAGGCATTAAAAAATGCCTAGCTGAGTATAAAGTAATAAACAGGACATACACAGCCTTGCCCCTGTGGGGTTTACAGTCTAATTTAAGAGGCAGACATTAAAATATTTATATGTGTGGTCATATACACAGTACTAAGTCCTGTGAAATGAAAATACTTGGTATCAGAGAGACTATCTAGGAGGACATAATTTACACTGGAGGGTCAGGAAATCCCTCTCTATGAAAGTGTGTTTTAGCTTTAGACCTTAGATTTATAAAAAAAAAAAATACTACAAATAAAATGTAATCTTTTTTAAATGGGAAATAATTTTGTAGATATGTGTATTTACATAGTAAACAAATTTGGCATTGATAAATAAAATATGACATCTAATGTAGAATTAAAACGTAAAATGACATTTATTGCTTAATTTTTTAAAACACATTTTTGATTTAGAACATTTGAAAAATACATAAAACAAAACAAAAATTCCTTGTATCTCATAATTTATACATAACTACTATGAATGTTTTGGCATATTTATTTCCAATTCTTTTTTCTGTGACTAGAAATATTAAAACATTTGGTATCATACTCTACAAGAGTGTTCTACAATTTCACTTTTAATGACATATTTTTACAGTATTTGTGTATGTTTCTAACAGGTAATGTATGTTTACATTATTTCTTTATTTGTTTACAGGCATTTTCCTGGTGGCCTGATTTATTGGCAGAGCATGCAGAGAAATTTTGGGCTTTATTCACAGTGGATATGGATACTGCACTGGAAGCACAACCACAAGACTCCTGGGACAGTTTTCCTCTTTTCCAGCTGCTTAATAATTTCCTCAGAAATGACGGTAAGCACTTGCATTTTCTTTAATGTAGAAGTGGGGAGGAGGGGAGAACTTTGTGTGTGTGAGTCTGGATTTACGGAGCTCTAGCAGTCACCCAACAAGAATCAACACGGGTAACGTTAACATTTGCTCAGTCTCCCCAGATATATCCGGCCCGGGTCTGGGCGAGACCAGCAACACTCTCACATTGCTCCACTGGCCTCAAGTTGCTCTCATTCCTACCCTCCTGCTTCATCAGGCACTGACAACATAAGCACCTTCTCAGTGTACCTGTGAATCAGAAAATCTTCAAAGGTTAACATTTCTAAAGTACCTGAGAATTTAAGATCTCTGAAAGACACCTTAGCAACTTATTATTCTAGACATCATGCCATGTTACTTAGAAACTTAATATTCTAGACATCATGCCATGTTAAGGCTTCTACTAATACACACTGTGCTAATATTGTTTGCCTGAAGAGATTCGGTTCTACAGATGATAGGAATATTGCCCTGCGGTATTGCTTGCTGTCTCAGTATTTAGAAATTGAAGAGAATGTAAAGGTTCTCTGTTGAGATATTTTTTTTCCAATGCAGTAGTAACTTTTATAATTATTCTGGTACATGGTCTTCTGGCAGCCAGTATAAACCTAGTTTTTCGTCAGGATTTTTGGAGGCATTTCTTAGCATACAGATTCCTGTGGGCCTTTCCTTTGATGATTCTTTTTGAAGTTTCCCTTCAACTCAGGTTTGGTTTCTACTGACAGGCTTTCGCTTCAACACTTGCAGTGGTCTTGGGGTCACTAATTCCCTATTGTATTACACTACTCTCAATATAAACCAGGTTGAACTCTGCCTCTCTCTAACCTCTGGTTCTGACTTGTTCTGCTTGATACATGGAATGGCCTTCTTCTGTTGCATAAGTTCTTCTCCCTGCTATTATTCCCAGTCATTTAACTCTTTCTCATGTGATAGCGTTTTCATGCCCATCGCCATTTTTATCACCCTCCTCTAAGAAGGTCTCACTCCAGTTTTCAATATTTCTCTGGAGTGTGGTGCTAAGAAGTACACAGTGCCCACAACGTTACCTGGGTAACCCAGGCCCCAAGGAGAGCTGCCTGCCTTCTGCCCTGTCTTCCTGCAGCCCACGGCTGCCCTCTCTCCCAGGAGCTTAGTCACACTGGTGATACAGTTCACACTTGCTGTCTTTTAAAACTCCAGACCTCTTTGCTTCTCTCTTTCCAGGATATCACTACTCTGTATTTCCAGGTTTAAATTTAAATCATTTTTTTTGACATTTATCTTTGATTTTTAAAAATTACTCTCTTGATTTTGTTCATCACCCTAGTCTATCATTTCTTACCTTCCTTTGGTTATTCATCCCTTTGAGTCTATGATAAAACTGCAACTGTTTTACTGGAAAAAAAACAGCTACATAGATATGAAATTGTGTGTAATATTGGACTCCCCATGGACATCTGGATTTGGGACACCAGGGTAAGAACCTTTGTTATACTAATTAATAACATGTTATACTAATTATATAAGAGAGAGAGGCATCTTATTATACTAATTAATAACATGGGCTTTGGTGCCAGACAGATTCACATCTGTCTCTGCTGCTCACTACTTGACCTTTGACAATAGCTTAACCTCAGTAAACTTTAGGTTCTTCATCTATAAAGGAAAGAAATAATAGTACCTACAGTGTCATTGGTGGTGAGGATTAAAGAAGGTAATAGCTCATGTATAATGAATGCTAAATAAATATTATAGATATTAATCAGTTACAATTTCAGTCTTGATTTTTTTAGCCATCTTATTCATTCTCTTATCCAATTTCATTTCCAAAAGGTCTTATTAAAAAGCCAAAGAACTAAGCTACAATTCCTAGTTCAGATTCAACAACAATGTCTGCCTTCAGGAGTTGCTATACCCACAGTTATCCGTATGTGAATCGTTTATTCTGCAGATTGTCCTCAGACAGCTTTTACATTCCAGTTTGGTTCCCTCCTGCCAGCTAGCAGACCTCAAATGACCTTCTTCTTTCCCAGTCTCTTATCATCATTTTTTTTTTCTGCTAAGAAATTACAAGTGAGGTTTAATATTTTCTTACGACAAATATATATCAATAAACTTGCTGCCAAAAATAAATACATGTACGATATTATACATTTAGTCCCTAAATGAGAATAAATAAACATAGGATTATTTCTAACATTGCTCTTCTCCACTTGCATGAAAACTCAAGAATTGACCATATTTAGATTTATTTGGGGGTTTGTTCAAAGATGGAGGTATTTATTAATATTCTCAGTGAAATAGTAAAGATGATGAATCATTTAACTTATTCAATATATTAGAATTTATTTATAAAGAAAATAAATATGCTGTAGATTTCTTAGAAATTTTCTTGGGGAACCTCTACTATAATGCCAATGAATTAACATCTCTTAAAATTTATTTTTAAGAAGA
This sequence comes from Physeter macrocephalus, assembly GCF_002837175.3. NCBI lineage: Eukaryota > Metazoa > Chordata > Mammalia > Artiodactyla > Physeteridae > Physeter > Physeter macrocephalus. Next base: position 28,778,726 of record NC_041218.1, read on the forward strand.
GCTCTTACATTCAAGTGTAATTTTATGAGTCATATCAAAAAGAACACTAAAAAGAGAATAACAGAAATGTGATTTTTAGCCAAATATTTAATTCAAAAGAATATCACATTCCTCTCCTGTTTTAAACCATTTTTAGAATATTGGCTACTATTAAATGCATAAAGTATTATGTTATGTCATTTTGGTATACATTACTCAATCACACAGAAGCATTGATTAATGATTTCTTTTGAATGTTTTCAATTTGGGGGGGTAAGTCTAGATCTAGGCTTTGATTTTGCAGTGATTAACATATTTTCGAAAACATCAATTATTTCAGAGAAAAACAGCTCCTCTTTGTAGTGAGGTAAATAGAAAAGTTCTCCAGTGCTATAATTTCCTTTTGGTTCTGGGAGAACAGTGTGGTCTGGGGAATTGAAATAGAATGCAGTAACTTTCAACTCAAACTCACAAGTTACTATCCAAAGCCAAGACCACTTAGTAATATCTCAGTAGTTGGTAAGACATAATTTTTTTTTGCTATTAATTTCACCCTTGATAATTATGAAGAATATTGTTAATAATTATGTTTGTTTCATTAAATTCCTGAAATATTCAGATGGTGATTTAGTGAATTCAATTCAAATGTTAAATGTCAACCTATAGCTGCCCCCAAATTGTCCTTTTGGAAAGCTTATAGGAAAACATAAAACTTCTGTCCTTTTACCACCACCTCCCAAAGAAAGACTCTTACATCACTGCCATGGCCTGACAGTTTTTACCATATTGACCCAACTAGAGGTATAGTCCAAATTCTAATTAATTTAAACCTTAACTAGCCAGGGGTAAAATAGGAACAGATTGCTCCAAAATGTCCAATCTTGTTAAGGGAGATAATTTGCTGGATAACAGTGCTTACTATTACCCCACATGTGACATACCACTAATTATATAGAGATTTTAAATGGTTGTGATTTATTACTAATAATGTCACATACTTATGTCTGCTTTTCCAAAATAAAAATTACTAACACGTCTCTAACAGAAATATTAGTTAGAATTTGTGCTTTATTTGTGCCTGGAAAGCTTTATAGCTGAGTTGTTTTGGGGTTTTTTTTTAAATGAATAATTTAGATGTTCCTGCTGGATGTTTACCATCTTTACTTTGTTAAAATATTTATGCTTTGATATGTTAAAATATTTATGCTTTGATATTTAAAAATAGGTGTTTATCTTTAGGGGAGCGGAGAGGATCTTAGACAAACGTATTCGTTTTCCAGCTGAATAAACTAAACCCCTAGGAGGCGAGGTGCCTGGGCTGGGGCTTGCTGGCAGGAAACCAAGGCAGTGGCAAGTTGGAGCCTGATCACTTGGTCTCCAGCCCACCTCAGTCTACAGTCACAAATGCAGATTCTGGGGGCATTTATAAAATAAGATAATATTTTTAAAGAAGATAGGAGATTCCTTGAACTTCTATTTTTACCTCATAAAATGTTTATAAGGGCCTTGAATTATGGGGGCAAAGGAAGCAGGTTGGTTAAAGGTTGCAGAAAGGACCAGATAAAGTATTGTCTTAGCATGTACCTTATAAAACATCCATGACGAGATTTCCAGGGACTGAACTAATTAGAGGAGGAAAGAGATTCAAGACAGTGAATTCGGTTGCTATTTTAAGGAGGGAAAAAAGAACTGTGTCTGAGGTAGGTGTGTTTCCTTACAGTTGGGCGTGATTAGGAAAAGTCTTAGCCTTAAGGATCCTTAGAGATGAAATGTGGTTTTCCTCGAGGGAAGAGTACCAGCTGCACCACAATTTTAGCAACTGTCCCCAGTCTCCCGCCCCTCACAGGCTCACGCATTGATTCCCAGAGAAGGACTGATGAAGAAAACAAACTCCAGCTCCCTCATTTCTGTCCAAAAAAGACTGAACTCCTGCTTACCTCTCCACCCTTCCTCCATACATCCTGATCCACTCCCCACAACTCAAGTCTTAATTAGATGGGTAATCACTTTAAATGGTATCTCAGGAAACAGTTTTGAAAAACAGATGTATTAAAATTAGGGAAAATGAATGTTTTCATAATGAAGCAATTAGCATGATAGTTGAATGATCCTGAATGACCATGAAGCTGGTACAAATAGATTCTACCCTTGCGTGCTATTTTCCACAGTTGTCCTGTCCTGTCGATAATCCGTATGGCAAGTGACTGCTTCTGACAAATGAAAGCCATCTGCAAATGGCACAAATCATCTCTTTCAGTACTACCGAAAGGCAAACTCTTGGAGCTAGTCACCTTTTAATCTGTGGATACGCTAGCAAGTGGCAAATGACCATTCTGTTGGGAACTGATTCCCAGCTGAAAAATACCACGGTGCTTCTCCTTTAATTAACAGCCTTTTCACATTGCTAGCACATTAAAGCCATCCTGAAGAACACCCGTGCTTATATAATCAATGTCACAGTGTCTCTACCTAAACGAATAATAAATGTTCAGGCTCTACCCTAAGTGAAAACCTGTTCTCCAAGACTTTCACCTTCATAAAGATGGGCTCATAAAAATCGAAAAAAGAGAAATTGGAATGTGGTCTCATGAGGATAAAAAGGCTAGTGTTAATAATTAACAAGGAGAGTGAAGTGGAGTCAAATTAGCCATAATAGAGCCCAGAGTGACTGGCAAAGTCACCTCTCATTATCAAAAAACTCATTAAGAAATGAAGAGGTGGAAATCCTGGTGGGTTATTCTCACACTTCGGCTGTATCAGAGATTATTTTTCAGATTTCTTTCAAATGAAGAACTGTTAGGTCACCATATTGTATATTAGGTTAATTTTCAGGCTTTGAAATATGGAGGGCTGGCACCTGCGTGTCATTCTACCTCAAGAGCTTAAATGAGCTGTACATCTGAAATTCACAAATTGGTGTTTACAGTTGTATCTGTATATACATCTACTAGGAATAATGCAGAAAGGATATGACTTCTAGATTATAGCAGAGCTGTGTGCCAGGTTAGTTTTATAGCTCTTTTACAAATAATGAAATGACCACTAAAACTCAAAAATGTATTTAACTCCAATCCCAAGAGCTGATTGAATTCAAAATTGTGTGTCAGAACTTGTTTTACCGACTAATATAGTAAAAGAAATGAAAAAGCAAGGAGTCACTAGCTTTATTTAAAATTGAATGCTGCAGTACTGCTCTAGTATCTTTTTACTACATGTAGACATTTTAAAATTTTAATCTGTATATTTTCATAGAAATTAGTGCCTTAGAGAAAATAATGTAAAATGCTCTAACAGTGTTCTTCACTGTAGATTTGCAGAAACATCTTTAACTCTTGAAGGCCACGAACATCAGGAACCCCACACTTGAGGGCTATTCATCATGTTACAGCCGTACTCACTTGTTTCCATTACCGGGATGGTATTGTGGGACATAACCCCAAAGATCAGAAGGTTGTATGTAACTGGAGTAAAATTACAGACTTTTCCATTTGGCTTTAATACTAGTCTCATAAAATTCAGCATGAGAATTGCTAGACCACGAGACTTCGCTTATTTTTGCCCTAAGCCTTGCTTAATGTTTATATTGATTTTTTCCTGAATTAATTCTGCAAGAAACGGGGGCTGAATGCCTACAACTTACCAAATCCCAGTCATCTTACAGATACATGGGTAAAAAATTCCTGGGGCTTCCCTGGTGGCGCAGTGGTTGAGAGCCCGCCTGCCCATGCAGGGGACACGGGTTCGTGCCCCGGTCCAGGAAGATCCCACATGCCGCGGAGCGGCTGGGCCCGTGAGCCATGGCCGCTGAGCCTGCGCGTCGGGAGCCTGTGCTCCGCAACCGGAGAGGCCACAGTGGTGAGAGGCCTGCGTACCGCAAAAAAAAAAAAAAAAGTCTGCCCTTGAAAAGCATATAATCTAGTGGAGGATATGGGCATATATGCAGTACTAACTATAGTGCAACAGATTGTAAAACTGTAATTCAATTATGTGTACTGTGTGCTATGACATTTTTAATTATAGTTTTAAACTTGGTTTTGTTTGATTTGGATTTGTTGCCCCAAAATAATAAACATTATAACATCAGTGCTCTCATTCCTTGTTACCGCCTCTCTAGATAGATAGATAGATAGATAGGTAGGTAGGTAGATAGATAGATAGATAGATAGATAGATAGATAGATAGATAGATAGGTAGATAGATAGATAGATAGATAGGTATTTTTTACCAAGTGCCCTGAGAGGAAAGGAAGAGTTGGATGTGGTTTTAGGAGGTTATCATTCCAGTATAGTGTAAATTAAATATTACCAAACTATGTAAAATTGCTTATCAAATTTTTAGTTAAAAGGAGAATAAAACCTGAAGAGTTTTCTATTTTACTTAAACCTCAGCAGGATGCTCTCAGAGTTTCCTTTAGGGGGTGGATTTATTCAATAAACAGATGTTTATTGAGTGCCTGCTTAATGTGCCAGATTCTTGGCTGGGCGCTATTCCTAGATCTGAGTGGGGAGGAAGTTTTGTTTGGTTTGTGTGTGTGTGTTTTCTTTTTACATAAGGCTGCAGTCCTCCGGGCTTTTCTCCTGAAGTCCATAGCCATATTTCCTGTGATGGGGATCCCATTATATGTATTTGTCAACATAGAGAGTGACCTGTTAAATTTATATCTTAGTCCATGGTGCTTGCATTGTTAAGGATTGATACAGTTTGTAGTCCCTTGAATAATTGTTGTTTTGTAGCAAAATCTATTGTTTTTATTGTGGTTCATGTGGTTGGGTATTTTTTGTGTTTTTTTGCTGGTCATAAATTACTCATTCCCTTCTGAAATGCCTAATTAGAATTAGAATTTTAGGGGGGAAATTCATTCTTCCTAGTAATCCACTAATGCTGACTAATTAGAAGGAGGAAGGCACGATATAAAATTGGATTATATGGTCTCAGGAGTCAACAGCTTATTTTTACCCTAAACACAGTATGTGAACTCTTTTATCTGCTTATCCTTAATTTATCCAGTAGTTATTGTCTCAGTAATCGTTATTAATTGGATTGTAGTTTAAATTCTGTGTTGAAATCTTACTATTAAAAGCCCATGACAAGTACTTTTGTAAATGGAAGACTCTTTTGGGTCTGTAAATAATCAGCACTAATTTATTAATTATTGGGATGCTCAAAATAACTGGGCACATCTGCACCCCTAGTTTACCTTTTATTTAAGCCTTTTGCTTTCCTTTTGCCATTTCTAATTGTATTGTTGGGTTTGATGTCATTGATGCTTCACTATTTTCTGACAAGGTGGTATTTGGAGACATAGAATAGGATCTTTTGGAAAAAAAATATTTTTATCAACCAACTAGATGCTAGTCCTCCACTTATGTTCTCATAACCACTATTTGAGACTCCTTCTGAGCAGTTCTTTCTACTTCCACACTTCTGGTATAATGTCAGAAGTGTTCATGGATGAGGCCACATTGAGAACTTGCCTCTTCCAATGAGCTTTCGTAATGGGAGCCTTGTAAAGGCTTGATTTGGACAGGTGGCAGCCCCAAATCCTCATCTATCCTTATTAAACCGTATGGAGAAGATAGAAGCGCTCATTCTGATGCCTGGGGCTACATATTAAGATGGCTTTTGACAGTGTCTGATAGGAATGGGATGCAAACTGGCATATGGGCAACTGAGAAAAGGAGCATACATTTACATACACAAGTACAGTGTCGTCTGTATTCCAGGAGTCTTGCCTTTTGAAACCGGATTCTCTCTTTTCTTTCTTTCCCTTCCTTTGTGTATTTTCTCTTCATTTCTTCTCATTTTTCCTCTTCCTCTTTCTCCCCTCCATCCCATCTCTCCTTCCATCCTTCCTCGCCTTTCCTGAATCTGATTACCAAAGAAATACTACCAATTGCCAATTTTCTAAAACTTTTGAACATGGGTTTATAATTTGATTTATTTTAATGAAAAGGAAAACTGCTGAAACGTAAGCAAACTTTTGGCCAGAATTCAATATTTGTGACCATTCTTAGGAAATACAGGAAATTTCCATTTTCTCCTAATTCTGCAGGATGTAATAGTTTGCTATCAAGTCATGGCTGAACAGAGAAAATCCTCCCTTTGGTACATTCATTAAAATAAGAGACATAGAATTCCCTGATGGTCCAGGGGTTAGGATTCCGGGCTTTCACTGACGGGACCCTGGTTTGATCCCTGGTCAGGGAACTAAGATCCCACAAGCCACAAAACCCGGCATGGCAGAAAGAGTAATAATAATAATAAAATAAGAGACATAAAATAGACAACATTCATATGCAGTAGAATTTTTAGCAGTATGATCTTGGACATATGGGTCTAAAAATAGGATTTCTCATAAAAATATTTAGTACTATATATTTTATATAATATATGAAGAGATACACAGGCCTCAGACGTTCTTATACAGAATAATAATGTAGTAACTAGGTAGTAATCTTAATAGTGTACACAGGTAGTCATGCATTCAACAAACGTTTGAACACTTGCTCTGAGCCAGGGACTTTGTTGGATACTAAGAATACAGACATGGTCCCTTCTCCAAGGACCTTGCACCCTCATAGGAAGAAAGAGGTATGTCAACGAGTACAGAAGTATAACATGGACTACAGTAGAAACCTGTGCAGGGTGGAGAATAAACATGGGAAACCAGTAATTAGGGAAAGGGACAGCAGAATGAAGCATTTCAAGGAAGACTTGGAGGGGAAAGTGTATACTTGAACTGAACCATGAAAATCATGGCAGGACCACAGGAAGTGGGGGGGGGGGGTCAAGCAAACGAAAAGAGCCAGAGAGGTCATATTAAGACACCTCATAGGGACTTCCCTGGTGGTCCAGTGGTAGAGAATCCACCTTACAATGCAGGGGATGTGGGTTTGATCCCTGGTCAGGGAACTAAGATCCCACATGCTACGGGGCAACTAAGCCCGCGCGCCACAACTACTGAGCTCGCGCGCCTCAGCTAGAGCCTGCGTGCTGCAAACTACAGAGCCCACACGCTCTGGAACCCGCACGCCACAACTACAGAGCCCACGCGCCCTGGAGCCTGTGTGCCACAACTGGAGAAGAGAAAACCCGCACGCCACAACGAAAGATCCTGCGTGCCTCAGTGAAGATCCCGCATGCCGCAACTGACCCGATGCAGCCAAAAATAAATAAATAAATAATAAATAAATCTTAAAAAAAAAAAAAAGACATCTCATAGATGGCTTTCATTCCATGCTAAGGCTTTTGAAGTTTTTCTTGAGGATCCATTAAAGAATTATCATCTTTAGGAGGTACATTATTTGTTTTACATTTTAGCAAGCCCCTCTGCTTGAGATTTTAAGAAGATGAATGGGCAGAAAGAAAAGTGGGAGCCTAAGACCAGTTAGGAGATTATTGCATTAGCCAAGGCGGGAGATGAGAAGGCTGGAACTAGGACAACAGCAGTGGTAATGAAGACAGGGATGAGAAGTGTTAGAAAGATAATAAGGATATAAAATATGCAGGTTTTGACTACTGATTGGAGGTAGGAAGTGAAGGAAAGACCTCTGGTACAGCTTCCAGGTTGCTGGTATAATGATCAGGTGGACAATCCCTATTTTCACTCCTAGGATGAGAATAAGAGAAGAGAAGTAGGCTTATTTAACAAGGTAATGAATTCGGTGCTTATGAAGGATATCAAAAAAGAGAGCTCTTGCTAGAAATACATTTGAGTCAACTACTACTTAATCTTAGAATCATTATAACATTTAATAATAACTGAGTGTGATTCTCCTTATGTGCTTCATTTTAACAAACTAAGTATGACTTCATAGCCAACATATCTAATCTCTAAATGTACAGTAAAGTAGCATTTGAATTGATGAGGTAGAGTGCTCATTTGTAGATATAATAATTTGTTACATAAGAGAGCTCTTGCTAGAAATACATTTGAGTCAACTGCTACTTAGTCTTAGAATCATTATAACATTTAATAATAACTGAGTGTGATTCTCCTTGTGTGCTTCTTCATCTTAAGAAAGTAAGTACGGCTTAATAGCCAACATACCTAATCTCTAAATGTATAATAAAGTAGCATTTGAACTGATCAGGTAGAATGCTCATTTGCAGAGGTAATGATTTGTTAACATTAGCGTGTGTTTTGGCTTTGGTGTACTTAAAAATAATGACAATATTTAACAGTACCTATCAAGATGCAGAGCCTAAGGTTCTTTATACTTTTTATTAGTAAGCCATATAAATTAAGGCTTAGGCACACAGTCTAGCTGTATAGCAATGCCAAATTATCCAGCTTTCAATGCGTATTATAAGCACATTGAATATTTTCACAGTGTTAGTTCACTTTTTTATTGAAATATAGTTGATGTATAATATTATATAAGTTACAGGTGTACAATATAGTGATTCACAATTTGTAAAGGTTATACTCCATTTATAGTTATTGTAAAATATTGGCTATATTCCCTGTGTTGTACAGTATATCCTTGGAGCTTATTTTATACTTAATAGTTTATGCCCCTTAGTCCCGTTCGCCTTTCCCACTGGCTCTTTTTTGTTTTATTCACTGGTTTATTATATTTTTTATATTCCACATATAAGGGATATTATACAGTATTTGTCTTTCTCTGACTTATCTCACTTAGCATAATGCCTTCCAAGTCCATCCATGTTACTGCAGATGGTAAAATTTCTTTTCTTTCTTTTTTTAATGGCCGAGTAGTATTCCATTGTATACGTATACCACATCTTCTTTCTCCATTCATCTGTTGATGGACACTTAGGTTGCTTCCATATCTTGGCAATTGTAAATAATGCTGCTTTGAACATTGGGGTGCATGTATCTTTTTGAATTAGTGTTTTTTTTTTTTTTTTTGGATATATACGCAGGAGTGAAATTGCTGAAAGACCCCAAATATCCAAAATAATCTTGAGAAAGAGCAGAGCTGGAGGAATCATGTTCCCTGAGTTTAGTTTACTTTTCAGTTCATTGAATCTAATCGTTTTGGTAACCTTTTTACTTTTTCATGTTGTAACTGAGTTTTTAAACATTCTATTTCCAAAAACATATAATTCATCTAAGATATGGTGTAGTGTGTTTGTCATTTGCAAGACTTTTTTTTATCTAGAAGAGTTTGCTACATTTCTACATCTTAAAAGTTGCTAATGTGATGATGGTAGGTTGAACAGATGTATGAATGGATAGACAGATAATAGCTTACAGTAATTAAAATTGAAGGAGGATAGTATTATAATCTATGGAAGTTAAGAGGGGGCTCTGGTATCAAATCCTTGTTCTACTGTCTAATGACTAAATGACTTGGCCAAGTGTCCTAAATTATCTGTACCTCAATTTCCTTGTTGATAAGATTGAAAAAAATAATAGTGCTTCCCCCACAGGGTTTTTCTGATGATTAAATGAGAATGCATATAAAGGACTTAGTACAGTGTTTGACACTCCAAAAATGCTCATGTTGAGGAGGAGGAGATGGAGGAAAGTTGTGAAGTAGAGATCCAATAAATTTAGATTAGGTACCACAATGATTTAGATGAGTAAAAATACTTCATCCTTAATGTTTAGTATCCCTATTTAGGTGACATTTGGTAAAAGGAACTGAATTACATGATCTGTAGTACCTTCTAGCTTTATGGCTGAAGATCTAGGAATAAATAAAGCTCCTTTCATGCTAATGAAAACATCAAGAAGATAATATTAGTCTCCTCAATAAGACATTTATCATTAAATATGATTATCATTCTCACTTTAATGGGAAATCTTTTGGCATATAGATAAGCCAGAAAAGATTATTTTACTACAAAAAAATGCTAAAATATATCAGAGATAGAAAAAAAAATATTTCCTTCTGTACTTAGAATAACTTCCTACTCCACTTTCATGTGTCTGTAGTTTTCCAGCCTCTGACAAATTTTAGAATCACTAAATTAAAGTAATATATAGTGAGCATTTTCATATTCGTGCCACCATGATGAGTGTCACATTCTTTGCCCAAGTTTTAAAACACTATTTAGGTTTTGAGGAAGATTATGTGGAACTTGGCATACTTGGCTGAATATTTTATGAAGACAGTACTATTAAAGTGTGCTGGTAATTACATTTAGTAACTATGAGCATATACAGCTATTCAAATCCATAGAAGTGTTGAGATATAATTGACATATAACATTGTGTAAGTTCAAGGTGTGCACTGTAGTGATTTGATATACTTATGTATATCAAAGTTTAATGCAATAAGGATAGTTGACATCCTTCACTTCACATGCCTACAATTATTTTTGGGAGGGCAATGTAAGAACATTTGAGATCTAATCTCTTGACCATGTTCAAGTATGTAGTACGCTATTGTTAACCATATTCATCGTGCTGGGAAAAAGGAAAAGTGAATGGGATTACTGAGAGGCTTTTCCCCATCTCCTGCCTCGGCCGTTCTCACCCAGGCCACCACCACCACCACCACCATCATCTTTTATCCAGTCTGTTGCAGGAAAGAACTGAGTACTGCCCTCCTTCTCTGCTTTCACCCTTCACCACGTACCCTGTTTCCACACAGTAGCCGGAGAGACCATATCAAGTCACTCCTCTCTTAGTAATAATAAAAATAATAATGTCTCCCATTGCCCCAGTAAAATCCATCCTTTTCACAATGTCCTACCATCTAGACGTCACCTTGGACTATTCTTCCCCCTCCCTCACTCAACTTCTGCCACATTGGCTTTTTCGTTTTTCTGGAAACACACCAACTCATTCCTTTCTTAAAACATTGGTGCTAGCTGTCCCCTATACCTGGAAACCTTCCCTCTAAATCTTTCACAGAGGGCTCCCCTATCATTTCGGCTCAATTAAAATACCATCTCTTGGGCTTCCCTGGTGGTGCAGTGGTTGAGAATCTGCCTGCCGATGCAGGGGACACGGGTTAGAGACCTGGTCTGGGAAGATCCCACATGCCGCGGAGCAATTGGGCCCGTGAGCCACAACTACTGAGCCTGCGCCTTTGGAGGCTGTGCTCCGCAACGGGAGAGGCCACGACAGTGAGAGGCCCGCGCACCGCGATGAAGAGTGGCCCCCGCCCGCCGCAACTAGAGAAAGCCCCCACACAGAAATGAGGGCCCGACACAGCCCCAAAAATAATAAATAAATAAATAAAATTTTTTAAAACAAACAACAACAAAAAAAAACACAATACCATATACAAGTACTCCAAAAAAGTAAACTACTTAAAAAAAAAAATACCATCTCTTAAGAAATACCTTTCCTAACCACAGAATATATTTTTAAACGAACACGTTTTCACTTTGAAGGTTATTAAAAGAAATCACAACTGGGTTTAAGATGTTCGCTTGAGAAATATGTACCATCATCTAAAAAAGTACAAATTCTTTGTTGACACTTACTTAGCATTACTTAGTATTTTCCTAAAGATTCTCTATTCTTTCATGGTGCAACTTAGACACATACTGTGTTAGTCCGGGCTACAACAATAGAATACCATAGACTGTGTGGCTTATAAATAACAGAAATTTATTTCTTACAGTTCTGGAGGCTGGGAAGTCTAAGATCAAAGCACTAGCAGATTCAGTGTCTGGGGAGAGCTAGATTTCCTGGCTCACAGACAACCGTCTTCTCACTGTATCTTCACAGGGTGAAAGGGTCAAGGGAATGTCTGGGGTCTCTTTGATAAGGATCCTAATCCTCTTCTTGAGGGCTCTGCCCTAGACCTGATAACCTCCCAAAGATCCCATCTCCTAATACCATCATACTGGGAGTTAGGATTTCAACATATGAATTTGGGAAAGACACATTCAGTCTACAGCACTGACCTGTGTTCTAATAAAACTATGACCTGTGCATAGAAAGCAGCCATCTTTTAGTGGAGGTAAGTGCATCTTGTCCAGCAGTCCTGTCCTAGTAGTGCAAATTCTTAGACTTCTGCAACGGCTTCAGGTTGGATGTCCTATATCACAATTCAGTGAAGACTAATGGACAACTAAAAAATGCATGTGATATGCTGACTTTTTTAATACCCATGTGAAAAAGTAAATGCCTAAGAAGAAAATCCACAAATAACTAAAAAGTTCATGAAGCAGAATAGACATTCCCAAGGCCACAGTCACCCTCCTGCTGAATTAAACTAGTGTATCTCTTAGAAGCAATCAAACTTATCTCTTAGAATTGAACAGGTTTAGCTCTTCTGTGATACACAGCATACTACAGGTATTCTAACTCTGTGTAATTGCTGTATTTACACGTGTCAAGACCTTCAGGGAATTCGGCAGCTCCCTTGAATCTCCAGCAAGTGGTCAAATGCCTCGTGTGCTAAACCTCTTAGAAAATAAAACCATACCACCTGGCAGGAACATTTTATAGAGAATAACCTATCTGTGGTTTTGACAGCCATATATAGGAGGTCAATTGTACTTCTTGATCAATTTTCATGACACGATATCCAGTATGAGGAGCCAGACCTCTGTATTTTATTGGTTCTGTGTCAGACTTTCCAGAAAAGTTTTTCGTCCATATTTTCCAAATGCCTGATATTATCCCTCTGACAAACACTGTTTCTGCTTGACTATTTCAGCACTTCTGTGTAATGGAAAATTTCACAAACACTTGCAAGAAATCTTTGTGCCCTTGGTTGTCCGCTACGTGGATCTCATGGAGTCCTCCATCGCCCAGTCAATTCACAGAGGTTTTGAGCAAGAGACATGGCAGCCTGTCAAGTAGGTATCTTGCCTAGTGTCCGCAGAGCCCCTGTCTCTTCTGTCCTGACCTTATGACCTTATGACTTTACACGTGGCCATCTGTAGTTATTGCTTATGGTGGTCCCTTCCCACGTTGTTTGTTTCTTTACAGGAATATCGCCAACAGTCTTCCCAATGTAGCTCTTCCAAAAGTTCCAAGTCTGCCTCTTAATCTTCCACAGATTCCTAGCTTTTCTACTCCTTCGTGGATGGCTTCTTTATATGAGTCCACGTGTGTATCCCTCACTTATTTCCTGGTGGTGTGTTAGCTGGTGCATGGCCTGGGCTGTATTCTGTGCAGATGTGTTTAGATTGCATGGCATTTATCATCATTGGTTGAGGAATACTATGTTTGGTTTTATTTGTTTTGAGTTTTTGAAGCTATTAAGCTAAGCTTAGCATATCAATGATAAATAATATAGATTTTTTTTAAAAAGTACTCACTGGTTTGACTTCGTTCAGATGTAATCTGTGGGGCAAGGGTCATTTTGTGACCCAGGTTGTAGACTCTAGTCTAAGTGGTATAATCAGAGTTCTCCATATTCAGACAAGCAGTGTGGTTAACGGTAGGTATGTACGTCCAGGATCCTTAGTTGGCTCCAGCTTTGTTACTGCCACTTGATTTATCTTGTATATGTAGAAAAACCTTTGTAAGAACAGTTTCAAGAACGTAATCTTTTTCTGCTTTAGTCTTAGTCTCACTTTTAAAGAAACAATAATGCAGGTTGCAGAGAATGGGTTGTCCTTTGTTTCTCAGTAACAACAAGTTCTTCTTTTGTCCTTGCATATATCATTTGATGCACCTTGTTATTTTTAAGTAATCTTTATATCATTACAAACCATAGTTATTAACTCCACATTGTGATGAGCCTACCTATTGCAGGTTCAGTAACCAAGAGTCATTAAAGTGAAAAGGACATGGGCTTTGAAATCGATCAGCCCCACATTTAGGTCCTAGCTTATTCATCGTTAAGTCTTCCTTTGCCTCAGTTTCCTCACCTCTAAAATGGTTATGACACCTAACTTAAAGACGTTTTTTGTGAGGATTTTTTTAAAAACTGTGAAAATTGCCTGGCACAGGATAGGGTCTCAATAGATGATAACCACTCCTATTCTACAATATGATTGTTATTACTATAATTATTATTACATTATCCTCAATCATCATTATTACTCATAACCGTATGGTTTTCAAAAGTATGAGCCTCACAGCAATCGAATGAACTCAGTAACAGCCCATGCTTTGCACAAGGTCTCTCACGAAGTCAGCTAGAAAGAATAATAATTATAAGAAGAAAATTAGCTACCATTTATAGAGAATTTGTTATATAAAGTGCCAAATTCTTTATCTCGGTTAAGCTTTGTAACAACCCTGTGAGGTAAATGTCACTTTCCCTAGTTCACAGTTAAGGAAACTAAGTCACAAAGAAGTCAAAAGGCAAAACTTACCAGTGTCTCACAGTAAGCAAATGACAAAGACAAGATTTGAACCCAGGTTTGCTTGACTCCAAAGCTCTCACTCTGATTATTAATATATTTTGCTTCCAGAGAATATACTGATTAAAAACTTGTCCAACATCCAAAACCTATCCCATCACCATGTGTCAAATCTATTCCCAGTCTAATCTGCATATAATCAAAAAAAAAGAGAGAAACAAAGACCAAGGAAGAGAATGATAACTTGCAAAATAGTTTGGCAGTTTTTCTCTAAATTAAACATCAACACTATACTCATAATAATTATTAAGATATTAGGTTACATGTGAATCTTTTTCTTACAAGCAAATGCTTTGGGCTGTACAAGTGGTGTCTGTGTGTCCTCAGTTATCTAGGAAGTGTAGTGAACCTTTCTAAGTTTATGATTTTTTTTTTGTACTTCTTTACATGGTTTTCTAATTTAACTCCTCTTCTTCCTCATTTCCCATCTGTTTAACATCCTTGATTTTAATGAAGAACACTATTTGGGGCACTGCCTTGTGAAATTTAGTGGGGGATTTTTGTAATTTCTCTATTAGCTTTGAGATATATGTGAGCCCTAAATCTCATTATTAGGAGCCCCTTTTTAAAAATAACCTGTCTCAGGACAGGAATGTCCTGTCTTTATAACGAATTGTGACTTTGTAAATAAAGTGCTTCTACTTTCATCATTCTGAGCAAATAAAAAAATATGTTTTACAAGTTAGTTACCATTATCTTTACCTACCAAGGTTATCAACACTAGGCTTTGTGTCAAGGTGGCCAGAATTACTGATAATGTTCTGATGTCATTGCAAAGTTTTTTTTAACTTTTCTTATAAAGCATTAAATAGCAAGAAAAAAAATCCCATTTCACATATATAAGGAGTTAAAAATACAACTACTGATAAAGTAAAGAGAAATAATACTAAACTATCCATAAGTCTGAAGATACATCTCTACATACTAATATATAAATCACCTTAAGAGGTGCTCCTCCAAATCTCTCGCTGTATATAAAATCTTCATTCTGGGTTTTTTCACTCTAGAAGTGAATGCCAGTCAGGTAAGTTTACTGCTGGCATTTTGAGAAAATTATCTCAGACTCCATTTTTCACGTTTGAATTCTTTAATCTGTTACTAATACTTTTAGGGATAGGTCACTGATTAGAAATAATTTTTAAATGAAAAAGCTCTGAATAAATTGCAGATTATACATGCCAGCTTGAGGGAAAACCTATTTACATTTTTTCATCTATTTAATTATAACAAACTCTTGTTATCTTAATTACATTCCCAATTAAGCACATGTATCATTCAGAATCTTACCATAACATCAAAGAACAGAAAAAACATATATCCATATTCTCTATAAAGATTTAATTGTCACATATGATGAGAAAGTCCATTTTTAATAGAATTCTACCTTTACTATTTGGGGTTTTGTTTTGATGGTGGCTTTTGTTTGTTGCTCTTGTTTTGTTGTGCTGATACTTATATTTCTCCAAAATAAAAAATTATAAGAAGTAGATTTGCTTCTTTGACAATTATATTCAATAGCTCTTAAAACATAGTTCCTCTATCTACTAAATTGTACACCACAGATGTACAGGAGGATTTTGCTTCAGGATTTTTTTCTCTTATTTTTTATTATATAAATGGCAAAATGGAAAATTGACTATAGTGTTTCCTGAAACATTTTTTACAGCAATGTCAGCATGGTTGTCTGGTTCTTTTGTTTAATGATACATTTGGGGCACTGAATATTAAGGTTTGGAGATATTAAGTGAGGGAAGTGCTATGGGTAGTGTTCACTGCTTTGCTGTGATCGTTCCCTTGAGAATTTAACTCTGAGGACATCTTGGCTAGACAAGGAGATCATGAGGAATTACTGGCAAAATGGGAGGAGGAAAGCACAGTAGATTGGTGATGGAGCGAAGATGCTGGGCGCTGCGGGGCAGAAATAAGCTTTTAATTAGCCAGAGCAGGAGGTGATTGTTTTTACACTGGCTAATTAAGAGATATTTAGCTAAACAATGTGGTTATTTAAAAGAATTCTCTTTTTTATAAAATTTTTCCACCAGGCCCTTGTGATAAGTTAATTTTATTTTCATATTTTTCGTTTACAAACCTAAAATATAAATTTTAGGTTAGTATATGTTAAAATGTTGGAAAGCTAAACAAAAATGAATCATACAGCAGTTTTTATTTTTTTCTTTTTCTTTTGTTCTCTTTTACAGTTAAGTTTCAGTATACATAGGAATATTTTATTTTCAAATCATCTATTTTCCTATTAGGTTGTATACTTGCTTAATGAAAAGTAATAATATTATCCTTTACTCAAATATGATATACTCTGACACAAATTACCTTCTGGCATGGTGTGAAAATATGGTCCCTAGAGTAACTTTACCATAGTAGTGAATGCGTAGCAGACCTCGGCTCCATGGTTAGATAGATGGAAGGACCTGAAATATATGATGGTGCTCCAGCTTGAGAGCACCTTGAATATCTTTTCTCTTAGTCTCTATGGTCTCTTTAGACCATACCTGGTACTAAGTTAGGTTTGATTATGAACGAGAAAAGGCACAAAGCATTTCAAAATAAAAGTAAGATTTGCTTCCCTACCCAGCCTGTTACTTCATTCCCAGTACCTGTTTCACCTTTACCTGTAACTGAGAAATTTAAGGCCCTGAAGGCTACATACCTATAGATAAACAGAAGCCATCATGATGACAGAGGCACATATTCATGAGTTAAATAAAGTTGCTAGTTGCTGTCATATGAATTTTCTTGCATAAAACATACTTTTCTGAATTTCTAGGAGGAAATGTGTATTTTATCTTTATCCTAGAGATTGGTAAAGAACAATTTAAGATGTTTGTTCCTATGTATATAATTTGATTTCCTTAGTAAAGAATCATTATTCATTTTACCCCTTTTTAATGAAACCTTACTACTATATTTCTCTTTTGTTCTCCTTGCCTTGCCTTATTCATTAAGAAGAAATGAAAGGGGAAAATTAGAAGGTTGAACAAAGAAAATATTGATCACTAGGGGTTTTACGTAGTATTTTTTCACTGATGGCAAGTGATACAGAAAAGAAGAAACAGTGTATTGGTGACCCAGGCAGCTAACAGTGGAAGTTCACAATGTTCTTCATTTTTCCTTTTTCTTCTAGCAATGGCTCAGCAACATCAGAAGACCTTTTTTGGAAACTTGATGCACTGCAAATGTTTATATTTGATCTTCACTGGCCAGAACAAGAATTTGCCCATCACTTAGAGCAAAGACTTAAACTAATGGCCAGTGATATGATAGAGGCCTGTGTCAAAAGGTAGACATGTATTTTCAAGTTGCTGCTTACTCTGCCAACTCCCAAAATACCACTTTTCATCAAGTATCTTCTATATAATTGTCACAAGGAAGGTTTCAACATGTACCACTTTTCCAAAATTTCCAGGACATTAGGTCCTTTGACCTGAATTCTGGGGACCCATGTAATTGATAAAATTGGCCTCCTACTTTTTCTCGGGTCTCCTAACCATTACCCTGATCGGTAGCACCCATACCGTATTAATCCTTTCTGTTGTGCTTACTATCTCTCTGGGAATACTGTGCTTTAAATTCCCAAAGCAATACTTCCTGAGACATATAGAGGAGATCTGTTAAGTACTTTATGCATTACTTACTGTGTCTGTGTGCTGTGAAATGACATGGCAAACTCCATGGATGATCATTGCCCTCAGTTGTTCTGTTTTTCTGGTATTCTCTGTCCACATCGGATGAGTTCCAAGTATCTATTTACATTCTTTCGGAACTTAACCAGAAATAAGTTATGAGGCTTTGGATTCTTCCACATGTGCTTTCCTTTTCTTTAATACTTTTTACAAAATCAGCATTGCATCCTAATTAGCATTGTTTTCCCCATTGCCCTTGTT
Organism: Physeter macrocephalus; assembly: GCF_002837175.3. Lineage (NCBI taxonomy): Eukaryota > Metazoa > Chordata > Mammalia > Artiodactyla > Physeteridae > Physeter > Physeter macrocephalus. The sequence goes on from NC_041218.1 coordinate 28,796,857, forward strand.
CACAGTATGTGCAAGAAGAGTGAGGGCAGCATACGGGGAATGACAGATTCTGGTTGGAGCAATTAATAATCCTGAATTCTTTAAAGCGAGAAAAATCCTGTCTTTAGAATAATGTTTAATGGCTTTGTAAAGCAAGGCCATGAATTAGATTATTTAATGTTTAAAAAAAAAATCATGTTCGTCATCTGTGATTCTGATGTATCAAATCTATGGATATTCTTTGGATACTTTAAGCAAAACCATTTCCAAACTACCTGTTAATGCAGGTTCTTTAAAAAACCTAAATGCAGCTTCAGGTATTTGAAAGAGAAACTAAATGACATAAAAGAATTACACATTCTCCATTGCACAGTGATTATGGTGTTTTAGTGTTTTCTAGACTTGTCCTTTTTTTTGGTGTGGCAAACACTCACACAGAGGATTTGTTCTGCTTTAACATAGAGAAGCAGGTGATATTTCTACTTGGATATTCATTCAGACAGTTAAGCGCAACTATGAAGTTTTTCCATTAAAAGTACACGCTAGATGTAACACATAGCTTCATTTGGGTAGAAGTATTGTCTGAGCGACTGCAAAAGCTATGTTTGATATAAAATACCACAGTCTGATCTTTCATACGAGACACCTGAAAAGAAGAGCATCCTAATATCTTAATAATTATCTTAATATCTTAATTAATAATACTGATTAAAAACTTGTCCAACATCCAAAACCTATCCCATCACCATGTGTCAAATCTATTCCCAGTCTAATCTGCATATAATCAAAAAAAAAGAGAGAAACAAAGACCAAGGAAGAGAATGATAACTTGCAAAATAGTTTGGCAGTTTTTCTCTAAATTAAACATCAACACTATACTCATAATAATTATTAAGATATTAGGTTGCTCCCAGGCAATGCCACACCCCATATTTGCATGTTTTAAATTAGCATCTTGTAGTTTTGATTTCACTTTTACAAAACAGGTGGGATATATGTCAGAATTTCTTACTCTGAATTCATGTTTTAATGAATAGAACAAGAACTGCATTCGAACTCAAGCTGCAAAAGGCAAGCAAAACAACTGATTTGCGCATCCCAGCCTCTATGTGTACAATGTTTAATGTATTAGTTGATGCCAAAAAGCAAAGCACCAAACTCTGTGCCCTGGTTGGAGGACAGGAGGTAAGTGGACTGAATGTCCCATGTGGAAATGCAGCACTGGGTGCCCTGGTGGAGGAGGATGCTGTTTCCAGAAGTCTCTCACTTGACTAGATTAAAAAGACCGAGTTCCCCCATACAAGTGTTTGATCTTTACTATAATAATGGAATGCCCCTTTATCCTTTGTTCTTGTCAATTTCTTCTTTTTAATATAAAGACTGCCCAAAAGTTTACAAGTGGCTGTTGAATTTCAGATATCCCTTTTAACGGCTTAGGTGTTGTGTATTTACATAAACCTTGCTTTTCACAAGCAAATGAGAAAGCTACTTACTTTGTTTATAGAAATATAGAGTATCCAGAGTTTGCATACAAAAAACAGGCCACAGAAAATAGCGCATGAAATATTTTATTTACCCAAAAGTTTCCATTTCTTTTAAAGATCAAGTAGAAATGTACTTAAAGATTGGGCTTTGCTTTTCTTCAATAAATACCCCATTGTTTCAATTTGATTTCTATTTTGTTTGATTCTATACTCAGAAATACAGTTTATTTTAACCCATGATTTATTTTTGTTGAGAGTGGTGATTGGGTGAAATGGATCTCTTTTTCTTAGATTATCTGTTTAAGTTGACGTTTTATTGCATCTTTTCCCGTGGTAATTACCTTTTCATCATTTCTTTATTTTTCCCTTATGTTCTCCTCCATCATCTTTTCTTTTCCCCCTATGGCATGATCCAGTTTGGTAGTCAGTGGGTAAGTTTCTTTTTTTTTTTTAAAAGCACATTTTCATTTGAATTATTATTTTTGTATGTGTACATTTTTTATTTTCATCTTTTCAAATTAAAATAATATAATTAATTCCATTTTCAGGTTTTTGGTTTCTGTGTATAACAGTACATAGCAATACCCAATGACTCATTAAAACACATGTAGATACTTATACCTTAAATAGTGTCAAGGGGAATGTTTCTTCCCTGTTAAGCTGCAGAATCAGCAAACTACTTTTAAATTTTTAAAGATAAGATTATTTAAAACCAAATGAATTCACCCTCCTTTAAATTCTAAATAAATTCAGAAGCAGAGTGCTTGTTAACACTTTCAAGATGCATATATCTGTAGTATATACTTTCATTAATACTAGAAGAATTTAGAGTTTGGGGCTTTAGATGACATATAGCATATATGAGGGTAACCTCTAAATTTGGGGACCAGGAGGTGACTCTTAAGGTCACTTCATACAGAAGAGCCCAGATGTGGATTTCAGTGAGGGACACGCCCACCATGATAACAGCCTTTCCTCCCACTCATGGTGTGGGATGTAACCATCATCAGAGGCAGGGAAGAGGCAGGCCTGTGTCAGGAGCCTTCTTCCTCCCCGACACAAGGTTTTCTTGAGGTACTACCCAGAACCTCAGGAGGAACACAGTTTGAAAACCTTTTAGAAATAAACAAATGAGACCTAATGAAACTTGAAAGCTTTTGCACAGCAAAGGAAACCATAAACAAGATGAAAAGACAACCCTCAGGGTGGGAGAAAATATTTGCAAATTAAGCAACTGACAAAGGATTACCCTCCAAAATATACAAACAGCTCATGCAGCTCAATATCAAAAAAACACCCAGGGAAAACCATAATTCAAAGAGTCATGTACCCCAGTGTTCATTGCAGCACTGTTTACAATAGCCAGGACATGGAAGCAACCTAAATGTCCATCAACAGAGGAATGGATAAAGAAGATGTGGTACATATATACAATGGAATATTACTCAGCCATAAAAAGAAACAAAGTTGGGTCATTTGTAGAGACATGGATGGACCTAGAGACAGACATACAGAGTGAAGTAAGTCAGAAAGAGAAAAACAAATATCATATATTAACACATATATGTGGAATCTGAAAAAATGGGTATAGACGATCTTATTTACAAAGCAGAAATAGAGACACAGACATAGGGAACAAACTTGTGGACACCAAGGGGGAAGTGGGGGTGTGGGTGGGATGAATTGGGAGATTGGGATTGATGTATGTACACTATTGATACTATGTATGAAATAGATAACTAGTGACCTAAATGAGAAGGAAAATAGATAACTAATGACCTAAATGAGAAGGAAATCCAAAAAAGAGTGGATATATTTATACATATAGATGATTCACTTTGCTGTACAGTATAAACTGACACAGTATTGTAAAGCAGCTATACTCCAATAAAAAAAAAAATCCTTCTCCAGAAGGATTCACAGATTATGGATTTCTCACTGATTTTTAATGCACCCAAAGTTCATTGTTCTGTAGTGTTCAGGTATTCAGTGAACACAAGTTGCTGAACCACTTTGTTTCTTAATCAAACCAGTCATCTTTAAAAAAAAAAAACAAAAACAAAAACATAGAACTATATCTTAATCATGTTCTTATCAAAAAATTACATCTAATGAGACAATAAAATCTAAAATTTTCAAAAAAAAGAAAACCTTTTATACCTACAGGATTGACTAAATATTTTTTAATAGGTCAAATGCTTTTGTGCTCTATGAACATGTTAAATCTTACAAGTCTTACAGTTGACACCTGGGAATCAAATTCAGAACCAACTCTTCACTGGGCTAACAATTCTCATCCAAGCAGAAAGGCTTAAGTAACTGCTAAGAGGATGAGAAGGCCCACTATTTGTGAATTTCATACTTTTTAACCCAGAGATAAACATTAGCTATTTGGCCATAACTTATGTGTGTGTGCACATCTTTCATTCTTTGAGCAATTCAGGGGGAAAAGATGTGTTTCTAATACCACACACAGCATACAACCATACAGACACATTAAGTAGCTGGTATGTGTTATAGAGTGTTCAGTAATTATTCTCTGATCTCTTATGATGTGATTTATTATCTCTAATTACCTGAATGAGTAGGCAGCTGGCTTGGCTATCAATGGCTCATAACCACCTTCTCTCGGTTTTCTATAGCCAGATGTAAGCCTTTGATTGTCTGCTTGGGAATATTGCCTTAAGTCTCTTTATACACACATCCATTTCTCATCAGGTTGATAGAATCATCTTGCCTCTTCCATTAATACTGAATTTATCCATTTGTTCTTATTTTTACATACACTGCAGTACCTGTTACTGATAGGCACGTAATAAATATTTGTTGAATGAGGAGACTGATTTTTTTTGTCACTGCTTTAAAAATATTACCCCCATTTAAAAAAAAAAAAATCCTCCTCTGTAAGAAACAACTCACTCTAGGACTCTGAAAGAAAAACAGGCACAAATGACAAAACATTGTTGCATTGTCAAATGATTCTTTACATTAATAGGTGGATGGTTTTGAAGAGTAATCTGCTATTCTTCATTATGTTTGCACCTGTACCTTCTCACCAGAGACAATGAGTTTCCCACAACTTTCACACAATTAATATAGTTCAAAATGTGCAGGTGTAAAACTCATTAGCAACCCTGAAGAGTGGTAAACAAGAATTTCAGTGCAAAAGAAGTATTTTAGACTTTGCTTTTAATCTCCAGGAAATATATGCACATAATTGCACAGGCTTTTCCTCCCTGTACGTGTTTGAGACAAGTTTTAGAATTATTGCGAAGTGGTGAATACATTACATGCAGAGGTGAGCCAATGGACCCCATTGTATAGCAAGCAACAAATAAAGTTGTTGAAAAAACTAGATTATTACCCAATTTGGAACCTTATAAAAATATATACTGCGTTGGTAAACCTAGCAGATATTTTTTTTTCTAACTTGAAGGGACTTACCTCTCCACAGTCTCTAGTAAATCTGTAATATCGTCATTGCTGGGATAAAACCTTCCCAACTCCTTACCCACAGTGAAGCCTCTTCTGGGCTCCTCAATTATGATTCTGTTTTCTTACTGACACACAATGATGCAAGCACTCTGGGCCACAGCCCAGAACAGCATTTAATGGAGTGATTAGTGAGTGAATGATCTGCTCTTGTGACAGCTGTGTGTAATGAGTCAGCAGTCTCAGGCCAGGCCCTCAGGGACAGATGCGGCAATCAGAAAACCACCCGTGTTTAGAAATCCTCCTTATCCATTCCTGCAGAAAAGCAGATGACTGCGTGGGCCTTAGGCAGTCATATGCTCTCAGAACCACTGTACCTCATGGTCCATCCATTGAAGATGAAAGCGCATTAGTGGAGCTACTCGGGGGCCCCGACTTATGTGGGATTTGTTCTCCACTGCAGTCAAATACTTCCGTTACCAGAACAATCCAATACAACAGAAGGACCAAAATCTTTTTAAGAATGCTGCATCGCACTGGCATTTGGTTAGTCTTCGTTTCTTGCGTGTTTCCTCATGAGAACAGTCCGGTGAAATGAGAATATTTACCCACATGTAGGGGGGCAAGGATTTCAGACCTGTGCCTGATCTGAATTCCCTGGGCTCCATGAAGTAAAAATTCCTCAACGGTCATCTTAATCTACGTACGGAGTCATCTACTGGAGAAGCAAGGCACCAGCGGTTTACTTTTGAGGGCAGATGTGGGGAGAATTAGTCTAAGAATGGTCTGGAAATTACCAAAACCCTGGTCTGTAGAATCATGGATCCAACTTGAAATATCCTGATAGGAATTTTATTTATAGGCTTTTATGGTGGCCGAGAAAAAGTTTGCAAGTTTTTAACAAAAATTTGGTCTGCTAATCTAAATGAAAAACCTATCGGGGGCTTCCCTGGTGGCGCAGTGGTTGAGAATCTGCCTGCTGATGCAGGGGACACGGGTTCGAGCCCTGGTCTGGGAAGATCCCACATGCCGCGGAGCAACTGGGCCCGTGAGCCTCAACTACTGAGCCTGCGCGTCTGGAGCCTGTGCTCTGCAACAAGAGAGGCCGCAACAGTGAGAGGCCCGCTCACCGCGATGAAGAGTGGCCCCCGCTTGCCGCAACTAGAGAAAGCCCTCGCACAGAAACGAAGACCCAACACAGCCAAAAATAAATATAAAAAATAAAATAAATAAATAAAAGATTACTATTTTAAAAAAACCTATCAATTTTAGCTCAGGAAATGTAAATGTCTCCAGATAAATCCTGTTCTTACCTGTTTTGATGTCTTTGTATGTCTGTATTTGTCTTTGGAAGCTACCTGGATCTCCTAATGAATAACTTTTTCTAGCTAATTATCTGTTATCTGTGTGTGGCATTTCTGGACTATTCTCTTTGCAGAATATGTATGTAAACTATGAATTCTCAGGCCACCTCCCCATTTCCACCCACAGTTCTCCTATACCACCTCTACCAACTGTGCAGCTAGAGCAGACTCTGGAAGTTCCCAACAGCTTTCAGATTTAGAATTAGTGTAAGTCAGAGCTAATCAGATAAATTTACAGTAGCAAAATCTCATATTAAAAAAATCTAGCAGGGCTTCCCTGGTGCCGCAGTGGTTGAGAGTCCGCCTGCCGATGCAGGGGACACGGGTTCGTGCCCCGGTCCAGGAAGATCCCACATGCCGCGGAGCGGCTGGGCCCGTGGGCCATGGCCGCTGAGCCTGTGCATCTGGAGCCTGTGCTCTGCCAGGGGAGAGGCCACAACAGTGAGAGGCCCCCGTACCCCAAAAAAAAAAAAAAAAAAAAATCTAGCAACCCTTATACTATTTGGTTTTGCCCCCTGGGTAACACATTTAAGATGTACTGTATATTTTCTTTCTTCCTTTTTGACTTTCTCTCTCTCTCCTTCCCTCCATCTCTGCTTTTGGCTAGATTAGATATGAAAGAAAACAGCAGTCAAAAGTTGTGTATTATAGGAGAATTTGATGGCTCCTAGAGTCTGTGGCTTTCCCTGCCTTTCGATAGAAAGGATATAAATGGCCTCTTAGTGGCTCATCTCTTGACTTTAAGAATTGCCATAATCGGTCCAATCCAAAAGTTTAACATGTATAAGCTCTACTATTTTATATCCAATAGCCTTCTGATGGCATTTCATTATTTGTGAGTTAAAAATAAAGTTTATGGCAAAGGAAGATAAACATGGAGGATAAGGCAATATGCAAGAAGATGGAACTGTTTGCAGGTTCGGGCGCCTCAACCCCTGAATGTTCTGTAGCACTTTCCATGTAAGAGGGATGAGAGAAGCTTGAAGCCCATCTCCTGTATCCCTTCCTTATTCTACCCCAAAGAGGAGCCTCAGTCTGCTATTTTAGCTCCTCCTGCTACACAGACGCGAATTGGGAGAGAGAAGGATTTGAAAAGAGTGTGCATGGAGGGAGAGCTGCTGAGCTCATTTGCATAAGCTCCTCCACTGCCGAGTCATTGGAACAGTTTCAGCTGGTGGGGGCCAGGGGGAGTGATGTTTTTGTACCTGTATCTGTGGGGGGCTTCCTGGACATCTCAACTACCAGCCAGGTTTTTCAGGCTCTTCCTCTTCCACCTTGCTTTTCTTTGTTTTCTTCCCTATTCCTTCTCTTCAAGCTGTTCTGAAAGCAAAAGTGTCAGTACTACAGCAGTAGAAATCCCCCACCTAGGTTTCCGTTCTGTTTGTCCTTTGGGGAGCACAAGTTTGTGGATCTGTAAGGCTTTACGTGAGATGGACGCTTAGTATTTTGTTTCACCCAGTGGAATACATGCCTAGAAATTTCCTTGTTCATATATGTGTGCTTAATTTTAGACCACTTGTCAACACACACATGCATATACACACACAAGCAGGAAAAAAAAATAATTCACATGCTCCAAAATTATGCTTCCTTTTTTCATTATTTGCACAGGTAAATGATGGCTTGTAACTGTCAGAGCCTGTGGGGAGACCTCATTCCTGCGTATTCCAACGCAGACCTAAGTTGATGTTTTGTTCTGTGTGGAAACTTTGAGACATGTTTTCAGAAGAAAAAATAGCTTTCAAAAACTTACATCTTTGGAAACCATTCACCCAGCAGCTGTTAAGTTGGTCTAATGTTTATACTGACCTGAGTACTTTTACTCTATGCATTATGTTAGCTGTTCCAAGAAGCCTTGAACCATCAAGATAGGGTTAGTCTTTACAAGTCACATTCTCTGTGAAGTGTGCCTTCACACGCTGTCAAAGCCCAAAGCTCCTGCTAGTTTAAGAAGGGAACTCTCTAGTATTCTCTAAGGAAAGCAAAAAAAGAGTCTTTCAGGTTTATTTTAAATACATCTTTTTTGCATTTACTTAAAGGCGTCTTTTTCAGAGGAAGCAGTAATAAAACTATGGAGAGTGAGTGCCGTTTCATTATACCTTTTATGGCCTATTAATTTGTTACCATCTATCACCTTTGTTGATGAAATTTTAATTTTGCCCTTGCTTGAGCATATTGTAAGAATTGTATAAACTGCAGCTCCCTCTGTGCTGACAAAAAGGTCCTTTCAGTGTGAACAATTGGGAGCTCATTTTATTTCTAGAGCACATTTAAAATAACTTATGAATGAGAGTTGTCAGACATGAAATGCTGTATTAATTAAATCTTTTTCCAGTCTTTTTGCTTCTCCAGCTAAACCAACCCTTTAGAAAAATACGCGGCCACCTTAATTATAGAGGAGAAGACAAAAAGTATCCTTCACATTCCTCCGCCTGAATAAGAATAAGAACTCAATTCATCTATATAATAACCCCATTAGCTGCTTAACCCAACAGAGCACATGGGAAAATTTTCAAACCCCACAATGTAAAAACTGTTGATTGGGTGGATCGTTTTCAAGGTTTTGTTCTTCTAATGTGCAAAATGGTCATTTTGTATAAATCTGATATGCCATAGCTAGTAGCTTTAAAACATTTATGACTTGCGACAAAAGTTTTGTGTCCACATCAACTAATGCATCATTGTCTTTTAATATCTAGCAACAGTACCATTCGAAAATAGATGATTTGATTGACAACACTGTAAAAGAAGTCATTTCACTTCTAGTTTCAAAGGTAAGGTATTTTTTATTTACCTTTTTAAATCAAATTAAATAATTTTCAACTGAGAATTTTTAGAAATATCTGTCTTAGGTTTCTAAATACCTAATTGAGAAATAATAGCTTTAAAGACAGATGCAAGAAAAGTTCAAATTTTAAGAAAAGTTGTGAGCAAATTATGAACACTTTGTCAGTAACTTTTGATTTTTCATTTATAATTAATTTTGGCTTTTCTTGCAATTGTTGTCCTTCTAAAAATAACTCTATCTTCCAGTAATACCTTATTCTTTCAAATTCATGTCCTCTTATTGTTTGTCTCCAGGGATGAGTTGAGTCGTCATCAGTTCTTGAATTTAGCCTATTTTTTTGTGGTGACAGCACTGGGACTCTAGGACTGGTCTCACAGGCGGGCAGAGAAGACTGGCATGGTGGTGTCTGAGGTCCTCCACTCCCAGAGGTCTCCCACGACTTCCTGTTTGAGGCTTCAGATATCTTTGACAAAAGCTATGGCCTTTAGTTGTGTAAGGAGAAATGAAGTATAAGTGAGTGTTCCATTGAATGAGTAGGTGATTTAAAATCCCACTAAGGTGGAACAGACTGCCATAGATGACATTTGAGATCAGGGTCTGCTAGGAAAAGAGATGAACAACCGGAGAGAACGGGGAGCTGAAAGAGGGTGAGGAGAGAGGATGGAGTTCTCCCAAAGAGGCACTTTCATAAGAGCGGGTGCTGGATCAAAGAGCCCTAGACCAGGCTTCATAAAACAATTGGAAGAATGTACAAAAAGCAAAGGAAAAGCCACCCTCAATTCAATAAACAGACAAAGGACACGTTGTTTAGAAAAGAAAAAAATAGACATGGCCAATAAGCATGAAAACTGTTAAGCCTCAATAGTTTAAGGAATACCAATAAAACTAAAATGTATATAATATTTTTATGGCAAATTAGCATAGATGGTTTTAAGCTATCACCCAGTTGTAGAAAAGGTGAAGTGGGACACTCACATTTTCTATTTATGGGAGTATAAATGGCTACAACCTTTCTAGAAGATCGTTTGGAACTATATCAAGTACATTAATACCCGTTCACCTAAAATCCTTTCTGCGTTTTTTTTTTCTTACTACTCAGAGAGATGCACAAAATTTATATGCATTGATAGATGTCACATTATTTCTAATGAAAAATACTGGAATCAACTTTAACATGAGGGCAACAGTAAAGTAAATTATGGGACATCTGTATTAAGAAAGTTTGCTTTCAAAGACTATAATGTTAAAGGAAAATTTCATAATATAGTGGTAAGTGGGAAAAAAAGCTGAATATTTAGAAATGTAAACTATGATCTGAATTGTCATCACATAGAGAAAAGACAGATAAACACCACAGTACCAACAGAGCTTTTATCTGGGTTGTGGGATTATAGTTGATTTGGGGGTGGTGGGGTTCAAATTGTTTTGTGCTTCCTAATCTCTGGTAGCAGGTCTTGAGGTAGAAAAAAAGTCACAAAGAAAGGTGATTTTAGAACTGTACCACCTCCCCAGTTTGTTCTTGCCCCCCAGCTTCTACCCCAGCAGTGAACACCTACACTTACAACACAAATTCATCAGCAGGGGGAAAGGGGAAGGGTTAACAGGAAAACCATCTGGGAGGTAGAGGAAGAGGTGGATCACTGGAGAATGAAGCTCCTACAGGAAGAACCATGAGATTCCCGCCCTCCCAGGAGCCCAGCCCAGCAGCTTAGAGCCCACAGAACAGACATAGTTAACCCTGCACCATTATTGTCGGCGAGTCATCCAGGGAAATTTTATCCGGGTAGAGCCTCCCCATCAGCACATTTCTCCTGTGGAGGTTGTCTTTTGTGAGAAGGGTACATAAAGAGAGCCACTGAATTGCAAGCATGCAGTTGATAAAGGGTTAAATAGGCAAAAAAGGCTACAACTAGTTTTGGTTGGGGGCGAAGGGGAGGAAGGGTTGCAGAAAAGGCAGGAAGGTCTATACATCATTTCTGCATTTGTTTCTGGCAAAGTAAAAAACTTAAATTTTTCTATATCAAATGCATCTGGTTAATTAAAAAGATAGTATATTTGAGTCAAGCTGGGAAATGGTGTCCTAGAGATCAGCACTATGAAATAGAACTCTCTGTGATGATAGAAATGTTTATCCTTCACCATCCAGTATGGTAACTAGTAGCCACATGTGGTTGTGGAACACGAGATGTGGCTAGTGCAACTGAGGAATTGAAATTTTGACTTTACCTAATTGTAATTAATTTTAACTTATGTAGCCTAATGTAACTAGCTATTATATTTAGAAATCAGGTCTAGATTATAGTTTTTCTCTCTGGATCCTTTCTCCTGCAGTCAAATGGCACTTTTTAATAATCTTTAGTTGAAAAGTATAAAATAAATTAATCTGATAGTTTTGACAACCGTCTTAAGCTTCCATCGAAGATGACGATAAATGGTGCATTTTATTTCATTAAGCAAAGATGAATAGGATTCTGTAATACAATCCTTAAATGTTAGCATGCCAAAAAATTGCCTGAGAGCTTTTTAAAATACAGATGCCTTAGCCCTGCTTTCCAGAAGTTTTGGAAGAAGGGCAGGAATCTGCATGTTTAACCAGTCACCATGGTGATTTTGATGTAGGAGTTCCTGAGCCAGACTTTGAGAACCACTGCTCTGATGACCCTCCACTTAGATGGACATGCAAACTACCTTAAAACTTCAGTAGATTTAAAAACAAGACAACCCCTTAGATAGTATGTTCCCATTTGTCTTCACCAAAGAAGAAATGATTTTTTAAGGAGGTATTTATGGAGTACCTACTGTGAAGCAGCCACTGTACATATGTTATTTAATTCAAACTACATAGCACCTATGGAATGGGTGGACTTACCCTATTTCACGGAGAGGAATGTACTCTTCAAAGTAGTATAGTAAACTGGTCAGAGTCACACACCTAATAAGTGCAAGAGTTGGGATTCAAACCTTTGAGTTTCAGATTCCTAATCCAATGCACTTGCTGATTCCAGATCTCCAGGAAATCAGTAAAAAGCAAAAGACTAAAAATTAAAATGTGTAACTTCTACATTAACTGTCTTTATTCTGGCAAATTCTAAGAGCTGTGTCCTAGACATTTTTATAGCATATTAATTAATTCAATATAAAGTAGATGCATAAAATAGTGAATTCCTTGTATTGTATCCCAAATGTTTCTGCCCATATTTTAATTCTTCTGTGCATATTGAGAAATATGTTTGCTACATTCTTTTCATCTCTTCTCTTCAGTTCTACTTCTGCATCCTCCTTTTATCCACATATCTTCACAAATATTTTGAGAATGATCCAGGGCTCTTAATCACATGTAACACTCAACAGGATGTGTCCCACCTGCACACACATTTCCCATGCCTAGAAAAGATCTTGGCTTTCCATCTCTATGTTCTCTTTCCACCTAGCAGCTAAATGGTGGGATTCTTGGGTTTCCATCTTTAGTCTTCTTTTGAACTCATTCCATATATATCTGTGACTTTCACACTTCTGGTTTAACTATATGCTGATGATATCCAACTCTGTACCTGAGAGGTAGTATGGAATCATGGTTAAAAGCCCAACTACAGGCCTGAGGAATTTAATGTCTTCATCATTAGAGCAATGAGAAGTCACTGAAGGGTTGGAAAGGCAGGGAGTACGGATATAGAGTTAATCATATTTGCATTGTAAGACAATTCATTTGATTACCCACAGCAAACAGATTGAGAGGGAGTAGTAAGGAGGCTGTAACATTGGTCTCTGTTGGACTAGTCCAAAGACATTTAAGATATACAGTGGGCAGGGTGCCATAGACTGAATGTTTGTGTCCCCCCAAAATTCATATGTTGAAACCTAATCCCTAATGTGATGGTATTTGGTGGTGGGACCTTTGGGAGGTGATAAGGTCATGAGGTTAGAGCTATCACAAGTGGGATTAGTGGCCTTATAAAAAACACCCCACAGGAGTTGAATGTCCTGTGAGGAGCTTCAGTGCACATCCCGAGCTGAGGTGTCGGCTCAGCTGTTTCACGAGGAGCTCTGGTCTGAAGGCCAGGGGCAAAGCCTCTGCATGGGGCCCATTATGAGCAAGTGAAACAGACTAAGCACAAAGGGAGAAAAGGTGGATGGCTAGGCCTGAAGTGAGATTGCCAGATTTATGTCCTTTCCAGAAGAAATGTGGATCCTCAAGCAACAGGAGGTATGTGGCTGACAGGGTCTTGGTGTTCCAGCCAGGTGTCAGGCCTGAGCCTCTGAGGTGGGAGAGCTGAGTTCAGGACATTGGACCACCAGAGACCTCCTGGCCCCACGTAATATTAATCAGCAAGAGCACTCCCAGAGATCTCGTCTCAATGCTAAGACCCAGCTCCACTGAATGACCAGCAAGCTCCAGTGCTGGACACCCCATGCCAAACAACTAGCAAGACAGGAACACAATCCCACCCATTAGCAGAGAGACTGCCTAAAATCATAATAAGTTCACAGATACCCCACAACACACCACCAGACGTGGTCCTGCCCACCAGAAAGACAAGATCCAACTTCATCCACCAGAACACAAGCATCAGTCCCCTCCACCACGAAGCCTACACAATCCACTGAACGAACCTTACCCACTGGGGACAGACACCAAAAACAACGGGAATTACAAACCTGCAGCTTGCGAAAAGGAGACCCTAAACACAGTAAGTGAAGCAAAATGAGAAGACAGAGAAGTATGCAGCAGGTGAAGGAGCAAGGTAAAAACCCACCAGACCAAACAAATGAAGAGAAAAATAGGCACTCTACCTGAAAAAGAATTCAGAGTAATGATAGTAAAGATGATCCAAAATCTTGGAAATAGAATGGAGAAAATACAAGAAACATTTAACAAGGACCTAAAAGAACTAAAGAGCAAACAAACAATGATGAACAACACAGAAATCAAAAGAAAGCTGGACTAGCAATACTCATATCAGACAAAATAGACTTTAAAATAAAGACTATTACAGGAGACAAAGAAGGACACTACATAATGATCAAGGGATCAATCCAAGAAGAAGATATAACAATTGTAAATATTTATGCACCCGACATAGGAGCATCTCAATACATAAGGTAAATGATAACAGCCGTAAAAGGGGAAATTGACAGTAACACACTCATAGTAGGGGACTGTAACACCCCACTTTCACCAATGGACAGATCATCCAAAATGAAAATAAATAAGGAAACACAAGCTTTAAATAACACATTAAACCTGATGGACTTAATTGATATTTATAGGGCATTCCATCCAAAAACAACAGAATACACTTGCTTCTCAAGTGCTCATGGAACATTCTCCAGGATAGATCATATCTTGGGTCACAAATCAAGCCTTGGTAAATTTAAGAAAATTGAAATCGTATCAAGTATCTTTTCCAACCACAATACTATGAGACTAGATATCAATTACAGAAAAATAAACTGTAAAAAATACAAATACATGGAGGCTAAACAGCATGCTAGTAAATAATCAAGAGATCACTGAAGAAATCAAAGAGGAAATAAAAAAATACCTAGAAACAAATGACAATGAAAACACGATGACCCAGAACCTATGGGATGCAGCAAAAGCAGTTCTAAGAGGGAAGTTTATAGCAAAACAATCGTACCTCAGAGAACAAGAAAAATGTCAAATAAACAACCTAAACTTACACCTAAAGCAATTAGCGAAAGAAGAACAAAAAAAACTAAAGTTGGCAGAAGGAAAGAAATCATAAAGATCACATCAGAAATAAATGAAAAAATGAAGGAAACAATAGCAAAGATCAATAAAACTAAAAGCTGGTTCTTTCAGAAGATAAACAAAATTGATAAACCATTAGCCGGACTCATCAAGAAAAAAAGGGAGAAGACACAAACCAACAGAATTAGAAATGAAAAAGGAGAAGTAACAACTGACACTGCAGAAATACAAAGGATCATGAGAGATTATAACAAGCAACTACATGCCAAGAAAATGGACAACCTGGAAGAAATGGACAATTCTTAGAAAAACACAACCTTCCAAGACTGAACCAGGAAGAAATAGAAAACATAAACAGACCGATCACAAGTACTGAAATTGAAACTGTGATTAAAAATCTTCCAACAAACAAAAGCCCAGGACCAGATGGCTTCCAGGCAAATTCTATCAGACATTTAGAGAAGAGCTAACACTTATCCTTCTCAAACTCTTCCAAAATATAGCAGAGGGAGGAACACTCCCAAACTCATTCTATGAGGCCACCATATCACCCTGATACCAAAACCAGACAAAGATGTCACAAGAAAAGAAAACTACAGGCCAATATCACTGATGAACTTAGATGCAAAAATCCTCAACAAAATACTAGCAAACAGAATCCAACAGCACATTAAAAGGACCATACACCATGATCAAGTGGGGTTTCTCCCAGGAATGCAAGGATTCTTCAATATACGCAAATCAAT